>NC_135077.1:20255000-20555000 GCF_051107435.1 Chaetodon auriga | reverse complement strand
TGGGGGTGTGATGTGATCTGTGCGTGGCTCAACGCGTGCATATATTTTACTGCATGTTTAACAGCTGGGTGAGATTTGCTGCAGTAAACCCACTGATGACCGGTGGATTTATTTAGTCGACCTGAGGATTACCACGTCCTGTCGGCGCCTGCAGGCATGTTTGAGGTTCATATGCATGACTGAGCAATGTGACCAATGCTCTTTGCAAAGAGTGCAGAGATCTGGGCGAGACGCTGTATGTTTTTCTGAATTTCACACTCACACTGCATGCTTTCTGCACGATGAATGAATGATTGAATGAATGCTATGCGCACACCGTAAACCCTGAAGCCCTGATTCTTTTTTGACCATTCAGAAATCCAATACTGCATCCAAAAAACAGGAGAAAGGCAGCATTACTTTGAACATTCTGCTCTGAACACAAAGCAAGAAGAAAAAGAAGAACGCTGGGCCTCAGGTGGCTGTGAAGATGTGGACAACATTCACTTTCATTCCAGATAACCACAACACGGAAAATACCCTTCCAATAATATCACAACAATCTTTCTACAGCTCATAATGAAGCTTTTGACGGTAGCCATGTGGGGAAGTGGCCTTTAAAACTGCTCAAACTGGAACCAACCAAAATTTCTCAAATGCCAGAATAACCATTAAATCACCCACGAGCCAGATCACTGATCATTCCCCCTCAAATTTAGTCCAACTCTAAAATAAATCAGGGTGACTAAATAAAATCAGGCTTCATCCACACGGCGTCTGTACTGTTTGAACGACTGACTTGGGGACAAACGAAGACAGTAAACGTGATTACGAGCGGTAATGCGGTTCCATTCAGAGCTGGGATTCTCTGAGCAGCTGCTGTCGAATATCTCGCAGCACAGCAGAGCTCATGCATGTATTACCTCTTAGGGGGCTATTCTGACTCCACATTCCCTTTTTCTCGTCAACATCTCGGCGCTGCTGTTTTGCTCTCACATTAAAGGAGGTCTAACATTTGCTTATGCGGGAGGAAGGTTGAAGCAGAGGAGTTTACGTGCGGGCAAACAACAAAACAAAGTCATGCAAAAATATGTTGATAGGCGCTGATACCCATACAAACAGCATCTGTGCGCCTGTGATATGCAGTCTGCTGCATCAGTTCTGGAGGTGCAGAAGGCATTCATGTGTTTACCGACATGCATCGACACACTGAACACATGCAAACACACGCATGCACTGTATGACACACATGCACATGCATCGATATTCAGAGAGCACGACGGTTTCCAAAGAGCTTGATCTTCTTCATCACATCATCACCTCTCCACGTGTCTAAAGCACACTGGCTCTCTTCTTGACATGACTCTAACATTATTTTCAGATCTTGCTCACCAGCACTCACATACACACACACACACGCCCTGAGATGGGATGGTGCAGAAAAGCTGCCGATTGTCCCCATCAGTCACCTCGGGGGACGTATATTTGACCGGCCTGAGGGATCTTCCCAACGCCGTCGCACAGTTAACCACAGCCAGACTGGTGATTGAAATGGGACTGGGTGCCCAACCATGCATCACCAGACCAGCTCTCTTACAGCGATATGACACTTCAACTGACCCTCCAGGGTCAGAGCTATTATGATGCTGGGTGGGGGTGGCAGGAAAGGGAAGTAAAGAGGGCGACAGAGGGAAAGGACATGGGAGTCCCTTAGTGAGACATTTAGAGTTTGAGGAAGGAAGCCTGAGTGAGAGGGAGATAATGAGGGAGTGACATGAAGGAGGAAAGAGGAGCATGGCCTATTAAAGAGAGAGAGGCTCAAATAATGGATTGTAGAGCAGGAAAACGAGAGCGCAGATCTGAAGTGCCTTAAAGAACATCATATTTGTAGATTTTGTGCTCATTTATTAGTGAATTACCTGCCTTAGTTCGGGTGAAAATTAATTCAATAATGACGTGACTTGCAATTTTAGTCGAGCCCCTGAACTACCAAAGTACACTGAGACCGATCCCTGTATTACCATAACAATTGAGCAATTGGAGTAATAATTTTTGCCCATCCTTGGAGGCTTCAATTACTATGCTGTATTTATTTTGTGTGATTGGAATATGCTGAGCGCTTTCAAGATGAATTTGCTGAAAATGAGTTTCAATGCACTGGACCCCTGAGACCCTACAATGAATCTAAATTGCGTTCAATGGTGAGGGGATCCCTGGGAGTTGCCACAGGAGAGAGGAATATATGCTCATCTCCACAAGACGCTTCACTCATCACGATAATTATTTCAATGCTTCAATTAATTTGACATCATTATTTGCATGTGCTGCCATTTTGCACACCTGTTTGCCAGTGGGTCTGGGGAAAACTGTGAGAAAATTAGGGCTGTCGTGTTGTGATAAATATGTCCTTCACCTGCTGCACAGATTGACAAGGATCCGGTGTTAAATCCATTAAAGACTTTCATCTAATGCCTGCGATTTGCCGTTTTGTAGGTGGAGGGAGCTTCAAGTACGACTGAATGGTGTAAAATTCAAAGAGCATATGTAAAGCTGCCTTTCACAGCACATTTGCACCTGTTACATCTGGATATTCATGCACAAAATACAATTTATGGGGAAATGAATATGAATTTGACTATTGACAATGCATTTTAAGCCTTCTGTCTTGTAACACTCCTGCTCAAACACTGTTGAAGTGTATTATAAATTCCCTTTGGAAAGAAATCTTTTCAAAACTCCACTGTCGCCAGTGTAAAGAACCAAGAACATTACTTGTAAAAGAACAAAAGACTTCTGCAAGAGTCGCTGTAGAAAGAAAAAGGCAGCTTTTGCTTTCAGTGTGGCGCGGCACAGAATTGACCTGATACTCCACGTGTCACGGCCATCATTTGCGCTGACACTCTGATAAAAGAATAAAAAGAGCTAAAACAGAGAGATAAGTGTGTGAAACGTTCAAAATTACAACGTGCATCAGTTAAGCTCTCCTCTGCGCAGACATCATGAGCACACGCTGACACAATGCTGCATGTGATTCAGTGCTAAAATCGTGAGGGAGGCAGGGAGAGACTCACCTCCTCAAAGAGAGACCTGTGCTCCCCTGAAAGCCATCTTAACTGCATATTTTTCAGGTGATTAATAACCATTCAATGTATTAATATGTCTTCTCATCCAGTGGTTGATGTAAGAGATCTAAGTCTCCTGCTGGCTGGCAGATTTAAATTGGTTGGTATTTTAAGTGACAGAAACACGCAGAACGTTTGAATTTCTCCAGCAAGCTTGTTTATTTGTATTTTACATTTTGGGCAGAGGAGATTCTTCACATCAAGTTTTCTGACACACAGTGTCTCACACACACACACACACACACACACACACACACACACACACACACACACACAGTGTCTCACACACACACACACACACACACACACACACACACACACACACACACACACACACACCTCCTCATTATTTTTGATTTGAAAAATAAGTCCAAAGCTGCAGTGGTGAAAATCCAGCCAGTGATGAGCCTGATAAACAGCTGACAGCGGTATTACTGTATCTGTGCACCAGGAAGGAGAAAACGTTTTCTCAGTCTGTGTTTACAGTTCAAGCAAAGATGAGAGGCTTCAGTTTTCAGTCGATCGCTGGTCACATTATTAACTTTAATCCATGATAATAATAATGTGGCGTTACACTGACTGCAGCGAAGACGCTCTGCTGACAGTCGAAATAAGTGCACGTGTTTGTGAATGTTTGCCTTAAAGAGGCACTCAAGTGATTTGCTGTTGCACTTCCATGCAGATGGGGGCCACACAAGAGGCAGACTGAATAATCTGAATCAGAGCAGCAGAGGTTGAGACATCCTGACTTTTATTCTGCAGTTTGGGTCGTATTCCAAATGTGCTGCCGTGTTACACCTACACCTTTCCTGTTGTCCCCTGTTGTCTCCTAAATGGTCACTTCCTCCAACTCCACACCTTCAGTCTGTAACACAGACTTTGAGCTGAGTATTTCAAATCTCAAGACCAAATCAAGATTACTCTGATGACATCTTCCTTGACATTTTTTTGCTCACACTGAGCCATTAAACAGCTGTTTATAGAGGCTGAGTGCTTATCCTGATGACGGGCAGAATCGGTAGAATGCCCCTTAAATTATTACCATCTAAGCAAAGCCTCATTCTCTTAAAGACCATGTTTGTCTACAGTGATATAATTAAATGTTAATCAGCTGCAAAGTTAATTGCAGAAGTTGGGGGCCACTGCTTGACACGCAGACAAACACAGGGGCACGCGCACATGATTAACAATCATACTCAGCATCAGTGTTTCACCTCTGTGGAATGTGGGGCAGCCGGAGCTTTAAGAGGGGCTAAAAAAAGGAGGCACGTCACACCTCTCCTCAAACCACTGCAGCGGCTTTCAGCACACACAGTTTTCTTTAAAGATAGTTTGCTTATCTACGAGTAACTTAAAGGCACACTGAAGATACAATATGTCTTCAGCATGCTTCCAAGCTACAAAGAGCACTCCAGCCAGCTGACACCGGTCTTCACGAGGGTCAACTCAAAGCCTGAAGAAGCTGTCTTTGGCGTGCGTGCTCAACGCTGCTGAAATGACCTTCCTGAAGACCTGAGATTTGCTCTGACTGTCGTTTCTCTCAAAACCATCATAGAAAAAATCTGTTTCCTTTCAATGATTATTATTGTGCCTTAGCCAGGGAGCAGTTTGTGTGCTGTGCTGTCAGGTTCAAATTCCTTCCTGTCTGCTTGTTGTGACAGAGCACTCTGGAAATGAGTCTTTATCTTCTCTGTACCTTTCTAATTTTCATTTGAACTGCACTGAGCTTTCCATTGTGTGTGAAATGTACTGCATGATTTAAGTCTGGCTTGCCTTTCTCTAGATCTACTGTTGCCTCTGGGAGGAAGCCTGCAGCTGCTGAGCCCTCAAAGAGGCAAAATGCATGTCATTGACAGGAGGATGAGGGCTCGGTTACTATTCTTATTCTTATTAATGAGTATGGTACCCTTTCATTTTTCCTTGAAAAGAATCCATTATGCAGTACAACATATTTAAACATGTCAAGTACTTAAAGTGTAACCTCCTTCCAGAATTTCCTTTATCAAGATCAATAAATGTTGGATATAAAACATGCACATATCCTTTTAAAAATACATGAATTAAACACTCTCTTTGAGGGTTTGACAGACCTGAGAAAGCTTTGACAGATGTACTGTACATTGAGCACACATTCAACCAGGGCAACGGTTACAGGGACACGGCAGCTCTCTGTGCCAGCTGTCAGCTCTATTTTCTACCATGACAGAGAATTTACATTCAGACAGTCTTTCTGCTCAAGTGCAAACCCTAAAGCCACGGTATCATCTGAGCATAAATTCAAACAGAATGAACGTTTAGAAACCAAAGCAAGCGTTACAAAGGCCTTATTTGATTATTGCAGAGTATACTGGTTTGCCTGTATCTACTATATGCTCACATGCAGCCTGTTGTGTGAGTGTGTGCATGTTTTCTCGATAATGACTGTCATACTGAGCCCGACAATCTCTGTATGAGTGAACTCTGATCACATGTTGTTACGGCTTCCGTGCATGTGGAATGAGACTATTAGGGGTGTTAAGAATCATGAGGTTTCAATGTGCAGTTTAAACTGAGTGCTGCAGGCCAGGAGGTCCTTGTGCATGTTTATTGTGAACAGCGGGAAGCCTCTGTTGCCTCAAAAGAGAGAAACAAGGGAGCCAAGACGCCAGTTTTTGATGCCATCAATCTCGCCGTCGAAGACCACGGGAATAATTTCTCTGTTTTGGCTTTTCCCTTTAGGAGACTTGACCTGAGCCACAATGAATTGTCTAGAAATAGAATTCCAACATCTCAGCTGCATAAAAAATGAATGAGGCCATCTCGACGAAAAGTTCAAAAGGACCCTCTCTCCATTCTGTCTCGTGTTTTCTCTGCGCAGTTCTCGTGTTGTCCCTTCTAACCACACTTGGGGTGTGTGCATGTGTCAGAATTGAGAAAAGATTAAGGATGTTTGCAGATATGCCACTAATTCTGACTGACTCCTGCATTAGTGTAACTGTCAGCGAGTGACTGTGCGTTGGTGTGTGTTTACAAGGGTTACGTTTGGATCTATTTCAGGCCGTAAACCTTAGCTGTGTTTCTGAGCCATGAAAGAAGACAGATTTGATGTTCCTGAAAGTGTGCAAGTGCGTATGTCCTTCATCGAACGCGCTCATGAGAATACCAGGAAAGTGTGGGATAGTCCACATTTGAATCAGAGTAAACACAGGACTTACCAAGGCTGAACTCCACCTGCGGCAGCTTGGGTGTAAGAATAACACCTGAGAGACAGACAGACAGAAAGACAGAGCGGAGTGGAGATAAAAGTAGAGGGAGTGGGAAATAAAGATAAGAAAGAGGAAATCATTAGGACAACGCAGGAAACCAAGAAATAACAGACAGTGAAAGTGAATCAGATGCAGTTTGACGGAGATTTAGGACATGTGGGGCTACAATTAACCTGTAAATTACTGTGATGAATCAATTAGTCATTTAGTCTACTGAATGTCAGAGATGAGTGAAAAATGCTGAGATGTCACTTTAAATGGACTTGTGTACAGGGCGAGCTGTCCAAAACCCAGAGACACTTTATGTACAGTGTTAAATAACAAAGAAAGCAACAACATTTTCCTAGCAGCAGTAAATAATTGACATGCTTTCCCTCCTCAAATGACTATATATCACAACAGTTGATGATTATTTTCCTCACAATTGACTATCTGATTAATTGAAGAAACGTTTCAGCCCTGATGAAGCCTTCCTCTATTGTACAGTAAGTGATTAGAGATAACTACACAGCCCGGAGGACGGGGAGTATGAAGTCGACTTAATTCTTATCCATTTTCACCAATAATGCACCACAGCAGAGACACAAGCTATTTTAATTATTAAAAAAAAATCTTTTGAGAGAGTATCTGTGCAGGGTGAGAGCATGTCAGGCTCCCAAAACACCTCAATGATACAAGTTACTGTTCGTTTAGATTATGCAAACACACTGAAGTCTGTGTGAGCGTCAGGATGATCGAGACGAGTTTCGAGGTGTCTGTCCGTCCGTCCTTGAGGGCTAATGCCACGGTGATGAGTGGAGGACTGACTGCTGCTGTCTCTCATCTATCACTCTCCCAGTCCGACACGCAACCATTCAAACGCAAACAGATGAAACACCTGCACGATGGTGAGACACGTGGAGGGGCTCTAAACCGCTAAACGCCGTTTTCCTCTTCCTGGGGTGCTTGGACACAATTGGCCCCTACAAGGCTCATCAACCCCACTAATGGGCCATGGATGCTCGATGCCTACTGATGTATGGGAGGCACACGACTTTAGGTAATAGTCATTTTATATAATGAGGATCCTTCGCAAAGGCTGGAAATGATTTACTTGTGTTTTAGAATTACTTCAGTCACCAACTTTTATGTCAAGTCAAGTCCATTTATTTGTGAAGCCGTTCGTCTCAAAGCGTGTCTTCAAGGTCTTCACACAGAATGCGTTTACTTAGATCTGCCCAAACAACAATCACACAACAATATGATGCAATACTCAGGTAACAAATGCTGGAAAGACGTAAAATCTCTCCTGCCTCTGCTAACACCACCTGTACCTCTGCACAGAGCAGGCCTGGCACGAAAACACAGGGAGAGCAAACACTGAGGAAACCTGGAGGTGAGGCAGGTAAATCTGTCAAACACCTGAACAATTAACAGTTGTTAAACAGTTGTTTTCCTGGGATTTTGGAGCTTCCTACTGTACCACAGGTATGCTAATAGACATGACCCAGAAATACATGCTTGTGACTGACAATCCCTGTGGGCAATGTCACAGCATCGAGAGAAGTTCAAAGGTGTCACAGACTCACTGTATGTCTTGGTGCGCTTTCTTCCACCCACTCCATCATGTCAAGATAAGTTGTTAACACGCGTCTAACTGCAGAAGTATAAGTGAACAACGAACAGAAATCCATCCATATACAGCAGGTCTTACACAGTACACTGCCTATGTGGCGTCCAGCATATCATCACTCACAAACATCTGAGTTCACACACGATCATATTTGTTTTTGCTTTGCAAATGTTAAACTATTTCCAAGAACGCTGAGTTTAGTCTTGATAAATTCAGGCGTGGTCAAACCAGCCCTTCAGAAGTTTCAATTCTCTTTGGAGCGCTCATTTAAATTCATGCAAAACAAACAATGTTACAGCGACTGCTAATGAACAACAAGCATAAATCACAGAGATCATTAGCATTACCCGGTGCCTCTGGAGTCACTTGCCTACTGAGGCTAAGAAAACCCAAAGCACGGCAACTTGCAGTGCTCACATAAATTCACAAATTTGTGAATAAAACATCAATTTGCCGGCGTTTTCTCGAGTTTCAGTGAATTTGGCTGCGTCAGCTGCAGAACTTATCGGGACATTTGAACGAACAGGCTTATGCAAACTTAGGGCAACATCTGTCATGCGTACGTCTAATTAATCTAGTGCACATACAGCAAGTTGACGCACACTCACACAGTTCCACGAATACGCCAATTATGCATGTAAATAAGTTTTCCCGTTACTCTCATCATCATCCCATTTCTCCAGGGTCATGTCTCCTCATGCTGTCACCACTTAGGCCTCCTTGTGAGTGCTGATGAAACTTTAATAAGCCTGGATGACATGTTGTGTGGTGCAAACAGAAAGCCCTTTAGCTATGTGGGCTGAGACAGTGCCAGCTGCTGGGTCTTGTCTCGGGTGCCATCATAAGGGACTGTCACTTGAACAGCCCAGTTACTTTGGAGGACTCCATCTGTGCGAGACACCAACTTATCTCCAGTGATAGAAAGCAGTGGGAAATATCTGTCTTTGCAGAAATAATTGAATGCAGATAAGAAGTAAAGCTTAGTCCAGGTCTGATACGGGTTGGGGTTACTGATCATGAGACACACACACACACGGCAAAGCAACTGGATACACTTTGCAGTGAAGCAGGAGGACGACCGGAGTTTAAATATGTCTGAATTTCAGAGCACAGCCTGTGTGTGTGTCAAGTATTTATAGAAGGATCGTGCCAGATGCTTTGATTGTACGACAGGTAACACAGATTATGTTGCATCTCTGAGAGCGAATACTGACTACATGACATTTAGGAGGGTCGCTCTGGAAACTGTTGTTCACATGCTCACAGTGACTCAATATCCACAGCTATTAAAATCATGAACAAATTATGCGCACGCAACCTGAGGACAGAACACCTGTTATGTACACTGTGAGATCATTCCTGTCTTGGAGCACTGAACACACTGCATGGCATTAACCCCTCAGTGAGAATCAGGCTGACCAAGACAAATAAACAAAGCCTAATTACAACAATTACCCATTACATGGGGAGAGGTCGAGTGCCTGCACTGTCCACCTCAATCACATCTCCTTTAGCACACGAAGCTCACAGGTGACACAGCTCCATTGTGGGGATAAGTATGTGGAGAAAAGTGGAACAGGTGTGGTATTTAAAATCGATATCCGCTGGCATTATGAATATGGTAATGAGCTCAGCAAGGCGGCAGGCAGGCAGGCGGCACATGCAGATGTAACTCCCAGAGGGGCCCAAAGCAAATGAGGTGTGCCTGCCCGCTATACTGCAGTTTCATCTGGCTCTAGAAATAACAGCACAGCCCCACTGTACCTCCAATCTATCACCCCCCGTCCGCGGGTGGTATCAGTGGGGAAAAAGGCACGCTGAAGGGAGAGAAGACGGTAATTTATTAGGACGTGAGCAGACCAGGTGATTCCTCTGGAATGACAAAGTTAATTAATGTACAGGGGCTTAAATTGTCCGTCTTGCAGACGATCATTTAACCCTCTTCCCCACTCATTGGCCTGCTTCTTCACCCACTGCACAGTGATAACCACTCACTAGCTTCTAGCAGATACTCTGAAAGGAGGGATGGAAGTAGGAGATGAGGGGGAGTGCGCGCACAGATTTCACATGGGATTGCTGCTTATTCCTGACTCCACAAAAAAATACTTGTGGAAAAGCTCCAGAGCACTGCCTGTCGCTGCTCCGGTCCCCATCATGTGCTACTGGCTCAACTAAGAAAATCAAGCAATTTCCAAAAAGAGCTCTGCTAAACCCCTCGCAGTGAGGACAGCACACATTCTTAATCACTCCATCTTATCCTCTTCATGAATAGATATTACATGTAAGAGCCAGCGCCTAAGAACAAATGCTGTTTATATTTTGAATATTATTTACTTTGGATTTTGACGTGATATTAATAATTCACTTATGTGTCTGGCTCACCATGGGGTTTCATATTTCAGGGATATAGCTGGCCATCTCCCATGAAACCGTTCTACCCCGACCACAAACACCACCATCCCTATTCATCCTCGCTTCATATGCACACACACGTGCGCACGCTAATTGCAAGCTTTCCTTCTTCTAACTCCTTTTGTACGATCTTGCCCTCCTCCGTTCTCCTCTCTTCTGTAGTTTAAATTGCCTAAACAACACCTGCGCATCCTTTCTGATGATTCAGTCATTGCCCAGACTAACACACCTCTAACTCAATTGATGTTTGCACAAACAGGCATCCTATTAGGACAAGTGTTTCTGAATGGGAGAGTGAGTTATCGTCACATTACTGCCCTGGGAGATTGAGAGGGGACAGATGGTTTTGTTGCCAGCGTTTAATGAAGTGTTGTGAATCAGTTGGGTGTGTTGAGGAGGTCTTGACTGTCCCATTGATGGGACATGATGATGTCAAACACTGTGCGATGAAAACACCATCAGTTATGCTGCAGCTTTCATTGAAAACTCATGCGCCCTTATGCAAATTCTTCAACGAATAGTTAATAGTTAAACAAATATTACCACTTGTGGTGGAGAGTTTGTAAAATGCCAATTCAGTCCCACCTTAATAAGGACTGAGCAGCACCCTGTTTGGTCCCACTTCTCTCTCCTGTCAAGGAGGAGGAGATAAACTATTTCACCTTGCGACTGATAATGCGTGGTTGTCAACCTGTCTTTCGTGCCAAACATGGTAATTATGTGCTTTGCTCTTCCCTTTTGTCTCCCAGGATGCTCAGGGGAAAGAAAACAGAGGTACAGTGAGGTGTTTGTCATTACGGTTACACTCCCACACCTGTCAGATGTCATCTCCAAACTGTGACAGTGTGATAGTAACATATATCTAGGGTTTGTAATCAGGTCATAACTGGAGTATGGACATGTGTGTGCGTGCTGATGTCTGTGCACGTGTGGGTTTATGTGAGGATGGACTGTTGTGTACACATTTTGGTATTTGCTCATGTGTGCTTTTACATGTGTGTAACTGTGCACGTAAGCCGGTTCAGCGGGTGTCTGTGTGGTTCAAGGCAAAGGAGACAAGGCATCATGAATTGTGTTTTCATTCCTCTTTGTACGGCTCCATTTACTTATCCCCACGGGGAGGACGATGGTGTTGAGCTTGCATGCCAATGCAAATGCTTAGCGGCGCTGCATGCAGTGTCCTTTTGGTGAGCAAAGGTATTAAACTTGGAGAGCAGGCTTTGTGGCATCACTGATACGGCTAATCTCCTTAGCATTCTGCTGTCGTGATGGGCACTGAGACATCTAGTTTGCCTCTGCCAGTGCTCATTAGTGACAACACATTCAGGCTACATGCAGTATGACTGCAGCAGGAAAGAAAAGCACACATGCATGCACATTCTCATGCACACACGAGCGCACACAGACATGTCAGCAAAGAGTGATTTTCAAACTTCTCCCCGTGGAGCCACTAAATCCAACTAAATGTGCACAAAACTAGAAAAGGCAGACTTTTCTGACATGATTGACCACAATCTGAGAGACAGTCAACCACACTGCGAGAACCTAACACTTCAAAAAACTGCACAAAGGCCACCAAGGTCTAAAACTAATTCCCTGCAGTATTCATAATAACATGCAATTTATATGTGTGTGGAGACACTGACACGACTATTAAGGCATCAATGTGATATTGCTCCAAAAAGCAGCTGAAAAATCTTAGAACTTCAGCGTCAACCCGAGTGAGCTCATTTCACTTTAAAACATTATAAATAATTTTACAAGCAAATAAAACTGCACCAAATTCAGTCACTTGATTATTGATCGTTGTGTATTTAAAACTGTCCTCTCTCACTGGCACCTCCACCCTTTGCTCTCACACACACACACACACACACACACACACACACACACACACACACACACACACACTCTTTCTCTCTCTCTTTCTCTGTGTTTTCAAGAGTGAGAGAGATCCAGTGCAAACAAAAATAGAGGGAAAACATGGAAAAAATAGACATCATTGGGACGCACGCTGACAGAGACAGCAGCATGCTGTACATCAATCCTAATGGCAGACAAGGTGTGACAGAGTTTAACTGTAAAAGGAAGGACAGAGCTGAGGAGACAGATTAAGAGACAGACAGACAGACAGACAGACAGACAGACAGACAACAGTGCAGGTAGCTCACCAGCAGCAGTCAGTCCTTCAGGGTTGGCGCTCAGCTCCTTCATGTCAACCATGCAGTGTCCCAGGTGTTGGGTGCCGTCCTCCATCTGTCCAGCTTGCCCCTCACTTCTCCCTCCTCCACCTCCTCTCCTACCTCCTCCACGAAACACCACAGTCCAGTCCAGGTCTCCGGCTCACACGCAGCCTGCCAAGCAGAAAAGCTGTCACAAAGATAGCAATCCGCTCGCCTCGCTTCCTTGCTGCCTCACAGCGCGCTCTCTGGCAGCATTAAAGATGCCTTTTGGAAACTAATACGGAAGAGAGGGACAGGCGAGGGACCTGGAGCGGCAGCGGGAGGGAGGGAGGGAGGGAGGGAGGGAGAGAGGGAGAGAGTGAGCGAGAGCAGGAGAGGGGAAGGGAAGGGAGGAGTGACGAGGGAGTGAGACTCAGAATGGAAGAGAAAGCAGGACAGAATTGATGTTATGTGCGATACACAGCTCTATCCATCAATCTTGGGCTGTCAGTGGGGCACCTAGACCAGACTGCAAAGCACAACACAGTCTGAAAGACACAACTCTGCCCCCCTCTCCTCCCTTTTCTCCTCTTACTGCGCAGCCAATGCTGCATCCAGACATAGCAGCAGGGGTCCCTCTGATTTCTGACATCCGTCCCCCCCTCACCACTCCACCACCCCTTCCCTTTTCCTACTCTAGAAGCTAAACAATTAACAAGCATCTGACTGCTGAGCTCCATACGGTGGAAACCAGCATCTTGCAGCATGTGATTTTGGTTGGTACACATGGTAGAGGACAGGAAGACGGGGAGAGGGAGTGTGAGAGGACTCATAGCGCAGTGAGTGTTTTAGTGCAGCGTAATGCGATTGTTGAGTATAACCTGACATGGCACCTTCACTACAGGGTTAAATCAACAGGTTAACCAGAGAAAGTGACAGGAGAACAGATGTCTCTTGTGAGGCAAAATGTATCTGCATCACAGAGTATATCTGGGCTGCACATCTGCAGAAGCTCGGCGACAAAAGATTCTTTTTAATCAGCCATTATTTGTAATGAAGAGTTCCACTGGCAGAATAAGGCAGCTCTCTTCCGCCGTGTCTTTATTTGTTCCCCTCGCTGCCTCTCCACCCACTCATACTGTGAAGGTTATTGTTAGTTATTTGGCCACCAAGGCCATGATGCTACAGTAAGACCATATCTGAAATCAATGTTAATTTATACTCTGCTGAATGGAGAGGGTGTTGTGGGCCGAGCTGAAGTTCAATAAAGACACAGCGACGGCAGCAGCCTCAAATTCCTAAAGGAGCTAAACACCTACGAAATGTGTTCTCAACTACTGAGATGTATCGCCACACTAATGTAAAGACTGAAATATCAGAGGATAAACATCTAAACACGGGTAAGAAATTGTGGCTGAAAGGAAGTCGTTACTATCTTTTATGCTACTTGTACATCTGTAATGGTTACTCTGGTTTTCAGGTGGTTCCTCCACCTTTCCCCTGCTTCAGATGAGCAACAGAGGAATCAAACTATGAGCATGAGCCATGCGAGGTGTCATTTTGTCTTGATGCTCAGAGGTGGTGCAGTCCTGCTTTGTCACACTGAGACACTGAACCGGCATTTAACTGTTTCTTCTGCAGCTCTAGAAAAGGTCATCGATGCGTTTATCTGCTCCAGACTCGATCACTGCACGCTCTGTATACTGGTATCAGGGATCAAAGACTGTGAAGGCCTCCACTGGTTACCTTTGTGTTTTACAGTTGTTCTTAAGATTTAACTGCTGGATCTGAACATCTTGAATGGTCTTGACCGTTAACTCCCTGTTAGGCTGAGATCCTCAGACAGGGCCCGACCAATGATTCAAAACGACATCTGGTCCCTCAAAGTAAGCGGATGACTGCTGTCTGAGCAGCAAACCTTTCTCCTTTATTAAAGGGCTTTTTCTGAACTGATGGCATTTTTTGTAAATATTCTAATTATTTCATCTTGTTTCATATTTTGTTTGTTTATTTACTTTTCTCGTGTTTTTTTATTCTAAAGCACTTTGTAACTTTCTTCTGAAAAGTGTTATATAAATAAAGTTATTAATTTCAATGGGAGGAATTTTTGATAAAGATACACAAGATATTTGATACACTGTAAGAAACTAAATGTTCATACTATTAGTTCAGCTACATCTTCTTTAGTCATTTTCTATCTATATCTTCTATAAATACAACACTATAACACTTCATATTTCTTTCTGGTTGGACTTCAAGATATTTTTTTAGACACCTGAACAATTTAATCAGCCTTTAAGAACCAGTCCTGGTCGAACCCTCGGTGCAGGCCACATGGGCTAAAGAGCCACGCTGGGCTCATGTGCTTTCCTGAGGCGGCTGCTCGGGATTGGGCTTGGTGCCAAAAACATAAATGAAGATAAATTGGTCCCTACAGGAGCAATAAGACAGAAGATGAATCCACTCTGCACGAGGAGGTTTCTTCTTCACCTTCTACTACTCTCTCCATCCTTATCCCTTCATCCCTCTATTGCCACATTCTCCTTGTTTTCCACCCTTTACTCTCTAAAACCATCCAGATGAATGCTGTCTTGAGCTTTAATGAAAATGTGGTGGCACACATGTCCACAAAAAAACAACTGCGTGCGTGTGCTCACACAAACACACGAACGCGACGCGGCAGAGAGACCAACAGGTCTGCGGAGTGAACCATTACCATTCTAATACGTTTCTTTTAAAGGCGACATGTGTTGTCTTATTAAAGCCTGACTGATAGAGGGGGCTGGAAAAAATCAATAGACAATGCACTAGAGATGGAGAATAGTACAAGTACACTGAGGAGAAGAAAATAAACATGCCCTTTTCAGCGATTCGGCCCCAAAGCCTGGAGAACAGATCCTCACATTTACTCATTCCAATAGCACTTGAGGCCCATTAGAATTTGTGATACACTCCTTCACAGTATTAACTGAGGAGAGCCAATAGCTTGATTCACGGCGGACTCTGGGGCGCACGCTGCCTCCTCCAGGGTGACACAGCGGTAGTGCAGTAAAAGCCTCAGCGAGGGACATCCCGTCCTCATGGTGTGGATAAACACTGTGGTCAAAAATGAGCAGGACAGACGGCTGCTCAGGGGATTCTCTGGCCTCACCTAAACCAATGCCTTCAATCTCTGCTTTAAACGATATATATGCTGATTTACATGTGTAACAATGACAAAGATTTGCAGTTTGCTTTGTGGTACTTTTAACGTTTCCTGTGCATTAATGTTTTATTTGTCATCAGGGTGCACAGCGCCCTCACATCAGGAGGGACTGAATAGCCGTGGATGCAGGGAGGGGCTGATAGAGAATGTACCGGGTCCAGAATTTCATGCTGACCACAAGAACGACAACATCAAAGTATTCGCTTACCAGACAGCTACCCCTGCTGGGTGCCCTTAGATTCTGACATGCTATGACAGCACAAGCACAAACAATCAGGTTTCAATGAGGCTGAAAGATGAAAAATATGATGTTCTGTAAAGATTTTGGTTTTAATGTGGAAGTTTGCAGTTAATCCATGAGGTGAAACCAGCAGTGTCAGACAAACACCACGCGCAGTACTTAGAGCTGTTTCTACCGGTAAAGATTTGCCAAATAAGGAAACAATGGTGCTTCTCTTGCAGGCAGCAGATCTCACACACATCCAGCGGCTGATTGAATGTACAGTGTGTTTGGTGACCATGTTTCTCATGGATCACATCATGTTGGGTCAAAGTGGACATGAACAGCACCACGCTGTAATTACCGCTAATGAGACACTAACCAGGAAGACTGAACAACACTCTGGGTACAGGTTAAAATTTAAAACAGATCAAATCAATGGAAAATAAGTTAGGTTGGCATTTCTTTCATCTTCATAGCAACATGTTGTGCATCACACATGTTTTTGGTTGGTGCAACTGTTCCTGCTGTCCGTACAGTCCTTTCCTGTAAAACACCTTTCAAAACACAGTAAACTGAAAGGCTGTTCTTGAACCATTCATATGGTTTTGGTCTCTTTCGACGTTTTATCCCCAGCAGTGAGAATCACTGTAAGTGCTCGTGGCACTGAGTAATAGAAGCTTGAACAGGCTGGAGAAGGTTTTTTATTTCTGCTTGAATTTGATTTTTTGCTAATAGATGCCTGCAGATGACTGGAAAACACAATGGGACCACAGCATGAACCCTTATTCTCATCCAAGTTCAACAAAAATTGATGATAATCCCACAGAAAATTAATATTTTACTTTTTCTTTTCTTTTCTTTTCATTGGCTGTATGAAGCACCAGTCATCCACATAATCAGTTGCAACTGGCCGGATCTTGACATGAAAGAAGAGAACGAGGCACTTCCTTTCAGTGCGGACTCTCATTGGCTATCATCAGAATGTTTACCTGCTGTTGTGATTGTACCTGTAAATACTGTTCTTCGTAAATGCTGGGTAATAAAATGCTAATTTGAGGCTTCAACAGTACGAATTAGCCATTTTCCTGTGAAAGTCCCTCCTTTTTCTTCCATGGATGGTGTTGTTTTTTTTAATGTACATATAGGAATGCACATATTCTATTGAAAAAGACTTGAAAACATGTGAACCTATACTTGTGCTGTATGGATACAACATATACAGTATATACCTGTATATATATAATGCAGCATTCCTGTCCATAGATTATCTGTATTAAGCTGTATCATCTGGTCTAATGGGACCAACAATCAGTGTCTGTCAAGGTCCACAAGAATCCTCTTCGCATTAAAAATGAACTGACACCCACCCCCACCCACCCCCTCCCCATCCTTTCCCTTTCAGAGAATGTGGAGAGATGAGGCTATTGATTTCTCATCATGTGTTGTCATGTCAGGTTACAACATCCTCTTTTACTGCACCACGGCTGCCATCCCAGTTGTTGACTTCCAGACTCTTGTAAAAAAGGATTCATTCAGCTGATGTGGACGGAACTTTTCTTACTTGAAGGAGGGGGGTCTGACGGGTTGAAATCTAGAAATCCAGCATCCTTTGCATCAACCCACTGACCGAACTCAACCTGATATTTCAGGATTCTGCAAAGAATGCAGTTACACTTTCAGGTACTGAAAGTCTGCATTCCTGCCTTGACATCATACTACAGGAATGAAAACTCGAAGGCCGTTTCTTACAGACCACTATAAGAACTACTGGTCATGATGATCATTTGTCTGGTCTATAATGGCCGGAAAGGGGTCCCCTTCTATCGCAACTACTTTTGGGAGACTGAATCCACAGGCCTTGATGCTCTCTTATGCAAAAATGGTTATTAAATTTCAGCTGAAACTACAACTCTGATTCCATAAAGGTTGTGAGGCTGTGTAAAATGAGAATGAAAACACAATAGTAAATGGGTTGTATTCATACAGTGCCTTTCTAGTCTCTACAATGACTCAAAGTGCTTTTACAGTCTGCATTCACCTTTATATACATACACAAACACACACACACACACACACACACACACACACACACACACGATGGCTAGCACACCTGCTCATGACAAGTTTAACCATTCACAGTTCAGTATCTTGTCCAAGGATATTTCAACATGCAGACTGCCAAAGCCTGGGATCAAACCACCGACCTTCTGAAAAGGAGACGCTCACTGTGCCTCCACAGCCGCTGCAAGCAATTGTAAATGTTTAGCAACATGTGGTTTTGCAAATATCTGTGAGTCCATGTGTTCATCTCCTTCATCCAATCATGTGTTCACAAAGTGGTGAACCTCGTTCCATCCTCTATGAATGACTGAGCCTCTCCAGGATGGCCCTTTCATACCCAATCATGATCCTCTCACCTGTTACCAATGAGCCTGTTTACCTGTGGAATGACCCAAACAGGTCTTTTTGGAGTGTTCCACATCTTTCCCAGTCTTTGAAACGTGTTGCTGCATCAGATTCACAATAAGCAGATATTTACAGAAATCAATGAAGCTGATGAGGTAAAATATTAAACATACTGTCTTTTTGCTGTTTTCAGTTGAGTAGATGCCAAAAAGAATTAGCAAATCCATTTCACATTTCAGAAAAGCTAATTGTCACAGTGTGTTTTATTCAGTATGTTTTACACAGTCACAAGGTTTTTGGATTTGGGGTTGGAACGTGCGGTTTTAGCAGTCTGGGTTAGCTAAACCAAATGGAAATCTGCCAAGGATGCAGTCTCTTGAGTACAAAATCCCTTCTTTGTGTTTCCTCACAGTTTTCTTGCTGAGTGGCAGCAAAGAGAACATAAAGAGTGGCTTTTGTACTGCAAAGACTGTAAAATACCTACTTGATTTGATTGGCACGCACTGCTCCGAGCCCCATATTATTTTCAGCAGAACTTGACAATACATTTTTACACAGAACAAGTAGTGTAAGACATACTTTACAGTCCCTGCAGTAACAGATAAAGGGTTTAGAAGAAACACTTAATGGTCACTTTGCCTTCTCACATTATGACTGAAATCTCTCCATTATATGCTTGGATGTGCCTTCATGAACAGAGCCACAATCTCTTTATTAGAAAGTCAAGAACTTTCCACACAGCTGTCTGTTGACACCATCTTCATTGATTCCAGTGTATGGCTGTATATATTTCTTGTATTCCAGGGATGTTACAGCCTCCTCATCTGTCCACATGGATCTGATGTTTTTGCCTGCTGATATTTTTCATCCCTCCGGTGAAGCAGCAGCTTCAGTGGACATTTAAGTTCCATGCTTCATGTGTGTCACGATTTACGGCTTGATTCTGACCAGCCACTGCGGCATCACGTTCCAGCTGCGAGGCAGCCGCCGGAGCTGATTGCAGCCCATCTAGACATTGCTTGATTCCACCACATGTGCCACAGCACATTTCAGAAGAGTCCAAGAAGTGGCTTTCCACTCTGCTCTGCTTAAAATACATGCTAATTTATTTTCAACAGAAGCCTCTTCCAGTTGTACAGAGTGGATCGAGCCCGGCAGACTCGGGATAATAACAGACATTTGACTATGGAGCTTATTTACGTGTGGCGAGAGCACAAAAATCAATAAGTCAACAAAATGACGCAGGCAACACGCCGAGCTTCTGTAACCCTACGGCACAGTATGAAGCTGGACAGAGGACACAACCAATCCACAGCGTTGCAGTCGTGACGTCATCGAGCTGCGTGGAGCTGGTGGAGTCGTTGTGTTCATCATTTCAGTCTGCTTCCTTTCGCTTCAAACAGGTCTTTGTCCGTGTGAACTGAACGTGTGAATCAGGAAACAGGTGAATGGAAGCAAACTCACTGCCTCTTCAGTGATACTGTGCTGCATATAAGCAACTTGCTTTTGTTTAGTTTGTGTGTGGGAAGAAATAAAGCGGGAAAACGTATTCAGTACCCACACAAAAGCAACTCTATTGCATTTTTAATGCTTTATTCACGACTGGCCATCAACTGTCACACTTCAGAATCACTGTGGAGCTTGCTCACTCACTTGACCTGAGCTAGGCTAACTGTTAATCACCAGTTGTGACCTGATTATGAATTTACTCCACTTAATGAGCTTTTATGGCCGAAGTGCTGCAGGCAAGGCTGTGGAGACCCTTTTTCCTTTGCCCACTTACAACAGTCTTCCTGACAAAGAGGACAGAGAAGGACTCTGTGGCTCTGATGCAGTGGAAACGAAATGGCTTTGGGCACTCAATCTCCCAGACAGGGCCAGCAATGTTGAAGGTACAGGATAGATATGGATTAGCTGCTTCTACTACCAGAGACACACACGCCGCTATGCTAACATCCATGTTTCATTCTTACTGAGGCAGCAGGACTTTTTTCATTTCAAGGCTGACTCTCCAGATATTCCTTTATGAGGATTGTTCCTTTATAAGAAACATTTTGTCCATCAGGAAAGGTCAACACTGATCTAACCTCCAGCTGTTACACAACTTTCTGCAGAGTTCAGTGCTCTGGGGCTTGAATTGCCTTCATTCGATCTTTTCACTTGTAAGACAAAAAAAAAAAAAAAAAAGCGATCCTCAGAGAATACAACAAACAGCTGTGAGGTATGTTGCTTTGTTCTCTAAGAAAAACAGCAAAATAAGGTGGGCCTAAATCACTTGTGGCTTGGGCAGTGATGGACTGAGACATCAGCATTGAGGAAAGATGCAATATTAACTTTAAATGTAATGACTTTAGAGCCAAACCAGGCCTAAACTGAACACAAACCACCTGTCAGATGTACAACAGTGCTTTTTCAGGACCCGTCTGTGTTTCCCACTTCACAGGTCGATCTAAGAAGTGATCAGCAGAGCGGTCTAAAGATCACATCTACCTTTCACAGCCCTCAGGAGAAAGCGTGAATCCTGAATATCAAACCATGACTGTGGAGGATACGATATGTCATGAAGACTTCTGTGGCTGGAAAGTCCACACTGTATAGTCACACTATCAGAGCCTCCAAAGCAAACAGCATACCAGAGCTTTTAATGGGAAAACAAATCTACAGCCTTGCTCTCAGTCCCCTGAGGCTGGAACGCTCTCTATAAAACACACTGGTTGACTGGATGAAAAGTCAAGACACAGCTTTGCTATTTCTCAACACTGGTGGGGTAAAACTGTAATGTTTGACCAGCGGCGCCTGAGGGCGGCGACGGAGAAAAGTCTGCATCATCCAAAAGGAATTATTCTGTGTACACTGGCAATTTTAGGACATCTGTCACTACTTAGTATGAGCTGTGTGAACCGCGCATTGCATAATATGAACAACTGGACGTTAGCATCAAACAGTTGCTGACAACTTTAGCATGTTACCCTCCAAATTAAAGCTTAAATGTAAACATACTTCATGTTCATATAGTAATATTTATCAAGTCACCCTGTTAATATTCAGCATCTGATGTTTAAACAGATGTAATCCGAAAATCACTCGTTTTACAGTTGACAGTCTATGTCTGTATCAGATTTCATGGCAACTCCTCCAACAGTTGAGATATTTCATGCTGGACTATGATGTACTGTCAATGGACCACCTGACCAGCATGCCAAAAATGTAGTCTTCCTCTTCAAAGCTGTTATGCGTATCTTAAAAAAAAACACCAGAACAGCTGATGTGCTACTTACATACACCTTTCCATGCAGTCTGGACAACCTCAATGTGCAGATTGAGAAACTTTTACATAATTGTCTTTCCACACTTACAAGACTAATAAATCTACATCTTGGGTTAAGGTAGCAAGGGAATCAAGGGGATTAAATCTTGAGAGTAACACCATCATCAAATCTCCCACCGGACCACTGCGACATAAATCATATGTTATACAGCATATACACTGTCACCTGGTAATGTGCACTGTATTAAGTCAGCCACAAGCCATAAATCTCTCACCTGCTCCCTGAAACCTCCTGCCTCCTCTCATTCTACACGCCACTGGCTCACGTGTCAGCCGGCTCAAAGGAGCTGCTGTATGTTTAAACAGACAAACCTCAGGTTTAGGCTTCTTTCAAACGGCCTCTTGGAGAATTCCTCAATAGCCACGTCGGACTAAAAAGCCAAGAAGATTAGAGGATTGGTCCATCAACATTTTGATGCAGACACATTCTAACATCCTTCAGATAAGAGATTAAAAAAAAAGCTTCAGTCGTTTGTCACTGTGTGTCAAAGCAACACGCAGCACTGCAACACGCAGGAGCTTTGTGAGAAGAGATCAGCAGAGGGATGAGTTTTATTTGGAAAGGTCAGGCCACCTGCAGGACAGGGAGGGAGGCGAGGATAAGGGGAGGAGTAAATATGCTCGAGCTAGATTCCAATTCATAGCTGTCAGTCCACATCTCAGACACAGTGGTGATGCTTTAATGCGAGAGCCTCATACCAGGCCAGCAGGAGGTCTTCCAAACAAACAAAAATACGCACAAAACAATGCGAGCATTCTGTCAATGTCGCCTATTTTCACTGCATTCCCTCAGAAATAATAATAATAATAAGAAAAAAGACCTGGATTTAAATGCAGGGAACCAATTCAAGTTCATGAATCTGCCAATTCTTGGCTCAAGCCAGCCGGGTGCTGAGGGTCGGGCATGGAGACAGCTGAGAGGAGTAGCCCTCTGATCCTGCACTCTGTCAGCTGTGTATGCCTGCTGTCATTCTCTGACAGCAGGCATACACAGCTCCATGTGCCCCCACTGTTTGTCTGGCCCATTCTTAGGGTAGGGCATGTCGCTCACTGCAGCTGGCTCACAGAAGCATTACACAATACAATCCAGATTAGTTAAGCCACTGATGGGTAATTACAGACTGGCAGCCTGCAGGTTTGTCCCTGCATGAGGATAAAACTGCTCATTCATTGTGCTGCGGTCCCTAACTGTACGAATGGGCTGAATTGTGAATACTAATGGTAGTGATGGCAGATGGGTTTGCTGATGCTGGCCAGTGTTTTGCATCCACTTGATCTTGGTGGTGAAAGAGCACCAACATGCAGACAAACAAACCCAGATGCATCTCTCTGTCTTCCACGTTGAGACGTTTGTCAGTAGAGAACCAGCACAACTATAAAACAGACAATTATTTGAGGAGTCATTTGTTAATCTGGACACACATTCTTCGTTTGGACATTTATCTGACATGTTCACCTCACCCATTTCACTGAAAAAAAAAGGTGGTGACAGACAGCAGAATGCCTCAGTCACACACTGTGGGGTACAATGATTAAACTTCAGGACCCTTTGCTAATACTGTACACATATGTGTCTGCGCTGCTCCTTTCATTCAATTTGTGCTTAAAATTTGTGTGTAATTAGGATCTGATTTACTGAGGCTGCAGCTAATTGTACTATCAGTGACTATCACAGCTTTGTGTCTAAATCAACAACAGCAGGAAAAGAAGTCGAACTGAGCCGTTATGCGGAAACAGATCGTGAAATTGAATAACGCTATTTCAAAACATTTGCTATAGCTGTAAGTCTAATTGAGAAAATAATTCATGGGTGTCAAACTTGTAAAATCAAGATTATTTGTAAAATTAATTCTGTGAGTCGTTAATCAAACTTCCGAGGAAACGAAAAAGATATGGAATTATTAAAAGATGCACAATAAATGATTGCTTCTAAAATATCCATAAACGGCACGGCCACTTCAAACGTCAAAGCACTGCATCATTCCCTTCATCCCAAAATTACAACTTTCTGCTTCCTCCACGGTTTTCCTAGATTGTCAGTTAATGCACCATTTTTCCTTACGTTCCATACACCTTAAATTGGTGCCACTGTCTTCTGTTACTGGTAGTCACATGGAGAAGTTAAATCTAGCAGAGTGGGAATGCTAATCCTCAACCGCTGAAGTAACTCGGTTGGTCCAGGACTGACAGATCTGCTGGATCAGGTTCTCTATACGTTCCATGTAAATATTCCAAATATGATCAAAGCCGGGATAAGAGTCCAAATCTAGAGCACATGTAAATGTACTTATTGTAAATGTAATTCCACAATCGCTGCTGATCCCTGTAACGAGTTTCCCTGCAGTCCTCCATGTTGCTGAAGTCTGTGGCTGGAGCCACTGACGAGTGGTCCTCTCCTGCCTTCTATATGAAAACCATCCTCCCAGCATGCAGGACTTTCTATCGTTTCCAGCAGGAGGGAGAGATGAGAAGATTAGAAGAGGTCTGGGCGGCTGTGACTCTGCTGGAGACCTGTGATATTGCTCAAATATTCAGGCTGGCACTCAGCCATTCCTCTTCCTCACACTTAGGTGTCGCAAGTAACAGGAAACTTTCAAAACTAATGTATAAACATATACATTAGTGCTTTTTAAGAAGGCATCCCACAGCCTTGCACGGGCACTCAAAAGTCCAGCCAGATTCAGAGTGGGAAGCTTTTTCTGTGCCAGGCTCTGCTTTCTACTGGAGAGAAACATCATCCTCCACAGGCAGCTTTTTACGGGTCAGCAGAGAATGAAAGGTTCGAGGGAATTTTCTCCTCATAAGATTCCAAAGGCTGAGCAGGAAATGAGTTTGGTTGACTCCCTAAGATTTGCATATTAGCATGAATTGCTTTAATCACCATTAAACTCTTCATGCCATTTACAACTGGCTAATGCGGACACGTAGTGCTTCATCACCATCTCTTTATAACACCCCCAGCGCTAGTAAGCATAGACAAGGTGCGCTGGTCAAACCTTGGTGGTTTCTCGCACTCACTGAGGGTTCATGTGTGTCCTCTGTGTCGGCTCAGCTCGCTCCTTATGGGGCAACATGCTCAGCGTAACATACATCATCTTTAAACTGTCTCTACGTGGCTTCACATAACTCTTAATTAAGTGTGAGTGTAAGGCAGAGCTCTGATGCTGGACCCTCTAAATGAGGCACTCAGGGTATATGAACATCCATGGTGGGATAGTCATACAGGTACCAACACCGGTGCTTGTTATTCTTCAGAGGGGACACAGCATTAATTCTAGATACCAGGGAATGTAATAAATCATACACATGTGCATGAGGGTGGGTTCTCAGCTGAATTTTGGTGGTGGACAAAGATGCTGCAAATACAGCAATTAGCTGGTTCAGAAGTACAGACTAGCACCTTGTTTCATTAAATGAGAATAAAATGAAGCTCTGATAAAGCTGTTAAACATTTACATCTCTTCATGCAAAATTGGATTTTAAAGTGCAACTGTAAAATAAGAAGATGACAAGATCGTTGACGAGCTCAAATACAATGAAGTTAAATTATTCATTATATACCTGGTCCCTGAACGTGACACTGACATCTTTGTAATGGGCATCGACTTTTAAACCCTAAAATGAGTCCAACCAGTAATGAATGAATCAGAGAAAGAGAATAATAATATTTTATGAATGTGGCCTAGCGTGACATTCCCTTTGTGATGAAGAGGATATTCAATTTAACGTTTCTGTCTCTGATGCTGCTTTGTGCAGTGACACGTCTCATCGAAGTGTTCTGCTGAGTATGAACTGTAGTAATTATGACTAAGTTACTTGACCACTGTCAGATAAGTATGAACATGAAACCACTTCCACCATAACGTGCCATATTCAGACGTAGTGACATGCAGCGACTTGTGTGGTCCTGATAGTAAACAGAGACAGGCTGTACTCTTTAAAGTCCTTCTCTTAAAGTAATCAGTACTCTGAGTATCACACGCTCGTCCCCCGCAGTCTTAAAAACAGGGCTGGACCTTTTTTCACAAGTGAATGGAAAATTCATCATTTCTAATACATTTTGCAAACATTCATGTGCAAAACTGTCGCTGCGCTTTGAAAAACATCCACAACTGACTTTTTGGCTGAAGCAGGAACACAGAGAGCTGCTGGAGACTACATGACGTGGGATTAAGCTCGTCAGGTTTAGAGAGCAGGTGGGAGGTTGTGTTCTTCAAGTTTAAAACATTTTAGGTTTTTGTCTTTGCTCTACCCAGAATTGACATCAAAAGAGCTGCTCTTCAAGACTTTTGCATTAGGTCACACGTACTGTAAGTGCAGGAATAACAATTGAGGACTGAAGCTGGAGGAGCATTTTCTTCTTCTTTCTTGAAGAGTGTAAAACCATCATTACCCTTCTCCTCTGACAGGAAGTGGAAATAAGTAGTTAGTGGAATAATGAACTGAAATAGAACATGGGGGGGGGGCTCATTTTACTCCAAAACTTGAAAAAAAAAAAAAAGTCAGCTCAAAGAGAAATGTGCCTGTTTGAAAGTGCGACGAGAGCTTTTTACAGCCGTGAGTGCAGAGATATATAATATCAATGTCTGTTTCCAATGAACACACATGCATCACAACAGTCAACGCATGGACTCTGTCACTACGTCCACACATGTCCTAAATCATATTGGAACACTGCACATGGCCACATGCACTCAGAGTATTATGCTCAGAACTTGAATGATCAAATGTGATCAAACACTTTTCCTCCATCTGACAGAAAGTATTGGGTGTTGATTTAAAACTGCAGTCTCTTTATTGATTTTTTACTTCCATTTCTGTTGGTTTATTGGACAGAAAAGGAGCAATTAACAGCATTTTTCCTGAAACGCTTGAAAGAGTCTGAAGCGAGCAGAATCCCACGAGACAATTATTTCCAACATGTGTCAACCCAAAGAAATCCAAAAACTATGAAAACACAGAAAACGACACATTTTAGATTAAAAATGCAAGTAATTGTTCTTTTGCACAAGGGTTTGTTTGTTTAATGGTTAGTAACAGTGAAACCATCGTCCTGATGTGGAGGAACTACTAATCACATTTAACGATGACACTGGGATCTATTTAACATTTATTGCATTATGATACTCACGATGGGGAACAAGACGACTCAGTGATGTGTGTGTGAGTGTTGAGGACACTTTGTCTGATCCATGAACGATATGTATGCATTTTATCCTGACGTCATGGAATTTGTTAAGAAATGACAGAAATGAGTGATGGTTGTCAGTCAGGAATGAGACTATTCCATTTGATTAACATCACATTCATTTTTATTTTCACTCAACCTGAATTTGAACTAAATGAGTGATGGCTCGTCGACCTCTGACTCGACCTCATGGCGTCATTAAGGCCTTTTCCTTTTTGTCTACAGTGGAACAATTACTTCTGCAGTTATCTGCTGTTAAATTTGACTAAATTCCAGCCAAGGTGAGTATTTTTGGGAGGTCCAGTTCATACTTGAGGGGAGGATCAGATTCCCAGTAGTGGAACCTCATCTTGGTTTAATGGTCCTTGGAGTACTGTTACAGCGTTAGTTTTAGTTTTAATCATTACTTTTCACATCATTTTCATGCCTGGTGTTTATTCAATTGACTATTTTTCCTTTAATTTATTGATTTTTAATCTTTTCATTGTTTCACTGTTGTTACTTTAAGTCTTGCCATATTTTATTACTAACTGTGTTGTTTCAGTTTTTTACGTTTAGTACTTTGGGCTACATGTTTACAATGGAAGGTTGTATTTAAATACAGCTGAGCTGACTTGAGTGTTGTCCTTAATGCTGCACTAACAACTGCTCATAACTGGATGGGACGCCTGCATGGTGGTGTGTGGAACTTGGGCAGTTAGCCTTATGTACTGCCAGTGAAGCTAATCACTAGCATGTGAAAATGAATGGCTGGTGGCACCACATGAAACTGGACATTCCAGCTGAAATACAATGCGAAAATAATAAAAAAAAACTAAAAAAAATAAAAATATATTAAGTCATTTCCAGTTTCCCACAGAAGCTCAATGCACTGCGTCATTATCTGTGTAAACCACTGTATGCCTTCTTGTGACTTGTACCTAAACTCAATTGTAATACTCAGCTTGTCCACAAACACAAGAGCACTTCCTGCCATCTTCTTCCTGCTACCATTTTGCGTCTCTCTTGTGAAGCGAGCAACATTTAGCCCATTGTTAGACCAGCGTGCTGAGATGCACGGTGGACATCTCTCCCCTCCATTGCCAGCTCCAGTTCTGAACCTTTGGCTCTCCCTGATAAAATATTTAAGATCTGCCATGATTAAAGTGCATCCTCCTCACCTTGGCAGCAAAATCCATTAACCCCAGCAGAATCAATTCCATTGATTTCAATGATAGAGGCTGGAAATGTGCATGTGGAGGGATGAGCACGAGGTGAAGGTAGCGGGTGTGGGGAGGTGAAAGGCACAGCGCAGCAGTGTGGAGGTGGGAGATGGCGGGAGGGAGAAACTTTTCACTCATTGCTCACACAGTCAAGCTCCAGCATGAAAAATGCATGGCACATCAGTCAGAACACAATTATTTGCATGGCTCAAAGGATTGAAGCAATGCGTGCAAGCCTCCTTGACACAAGCACTCAGGATGCTCCCGCAGTACAATACAGCTGAACACAGCACAGCTTCGTGCAAAAGGAGGAAAGTCAGGAAAGAGGGGGGTAGAAAGAAAGGACACACACGTTTGAACAAACTCAGAGAGAGGGCATGTGTGGGTGTGTGCCGAATCATCTGTGTCACTGTCATCTTCGCCATCATCACAATCATCACATTAACGTAGAACACAGCCCGCATCACTTCCACACACAGCGCAGCACAAAATTGTGATTGTGAGTATCCTCTGGCACTCCGGTTCACCTGCAGAGCGAATAATTTCCATCGCAGCCAATAATCTTTCTTTTAATGTACTTGTTAACATGCAGGGAAGCATTTCAATCTGTGGCGAGTGGGGATAATTACACTGGTGGAGTCAGCGAGTGTTTTCAACAATGACAGTTCTGTGTACTGTGAACATTATTAGCGATAAAACAGTCTGGGTGTGCTGGTAAATTGCCATGTCCCTACTCAGACGCAGGGGGTCAAAACTTTTGAAATATGCTTTAATCCAGAGCTGTCAAGCCAAATAATGAAAGCCAAGTCCATATGGGCTTTCACTGCCCCTTTTTAATTAGCCCAGAAGAAGCAGAGGGCAGATCAGCAAGTTCAGTTTGGTTTTACAGACACCTGACTCAGACACAGTTATGAGACTCAACCATTCTACAGCATGAACACTGAATCCATTTAACATTGTGTGCCCATCTCTAGCACCATTAACACAAAGTCCCAAAATTAATATTGCAGCTGTGCAGCACATGACCAAGTACCAATACCTGAGTGAACCTTCAGAGAGCAGGGATGCATGCAGAGGAGGAATTAAATCAGGTCTGCAACAGACGACTTACAGTTTTAATCAGTCAAAATAATGTTCAGACTTTTTCTTCACAATCTGGGATTTCCAACTCCCTTTGTGCTACAGTCCTACAGCAGTCTTTACTAAGTCCACTGTTAGCCTGAGGACAGTGTGGAGACTTGTGTGCTGCGTCCACGACACATGATAACGGCATGCTTTCCTTTCCACCTGCCAGCGATGACCTTCAACTGGAGGGTACATCTGTGAGATTTATGTAAATCCTTCTCTGCGCATTCAACTGGTGGGAGCTTCTAGAGCGCGTCAAGGATAAGACCCCTCACCGGCTTCCCACCAGCCTTTTGTCCCTTACACACAGATGTTCACGTGTGTTCTGCATTTTCAAATCCCTTTTTCTTAAAATCGGTTTCTGAACACTGATACACGTCCTGTTTCTTTATGAAAACACTCCCCAGAGCTACCAAAGAAGTACACTCAGTGTCCACTTTCTTAGGTACATCTGAAAATAAAAACTGTTCTGCCATAAAGTCTAATTTTCTGATGCCTATAATGATCAGTTTTGATGATGTCATCTGGTGTTTATTAAATTGCACGTACAGCACAACGCCATCTTTAACTATGCCCTCAATAATATCTGGCAGTGTTGATCTGCAAAATGTTGGAAGTGTGTCTCTTATATTTTTAATAGTATCTTGCTTTTCTGTATGACCTTGAACAGTGATGAGTGATTCATTAATTGCTGTGACCTTACTACTCACCATTTTGTATAAACTCAAAATTAAATGGAGTTGAGAGGCTTGTCAAACAGGGACCTCACGATAAAGCAGAAAATCATCAAGGCTTGTAAGTCCACGTCAGCTTATGATTGCTACCTTCTCATTCAACGTTTTTCTTTATCTTTGTCAGATTAACAGTTAAAAACTGTACACAAGGTAAAATACATCTTATATTTCAAATTCTTCAAAGTGACCACCTTTTGCTTCGATGACAGCTTTGCACACTCCTGGAACTCTCTCCAACACTTTTATGAGGCAGTCAGCTGGAATGCTGTTCAACTGTCAGTGCCGAATTTCTTGTCTGCTTAATGAGTTTGAGACCATCAGTTGTGTTGTGCAGAGTTAATGTTGGTATACAGTAAATCACTCTATTCAACCACTGCAGTTATCTATAGTATGGCAAGAACTGCTCAACAGAATCAGAGAAACAACAGGTTATCATGAAGAGATGACAGACAAGTTCAAGAACTCTGAATGCATCTTCATACCTCTTGAAATCTGAATGTATGTTCCACCTCACGGGCCCACCACCCGCAGGGACAGGCACTGGGGCTGGGGGCTCTGCAAAGGCATCAGGAAAAGGTAGGGACCTTGGCATTTTTTTCAGATCTTTTTTGGCGTACTACACAAATCCATGTGCCATTTCATAGTTTTAATGTCTGCAGTATAAATCTATAGTGTAGAAATAACAAATAAGCCACTGCATGAGAAGGCGTGTCCAGACTTTTTTTTCCACAAGCTCCTTGATCGAAATCCTGAGGGTCCGGGTTCAGAGCTATTAGGCTGACAAGCTTAATTACAGACATGATTTAAATCAAAGTTTAACTGGAGGAAAGGGCTCCACAGACAGATGGGAAGAGAAAAATGTTACAAATATAGTCACGGGTGCTATTTTTGTATTCCAACTTAATTACAATGTAACCATCAAATCAGTCAGCAGTGTTGTGACATCACTGAATCCTCAGAATAAAAAGGCTTTTTCTTAAAAAGACACTGGACATTTGAAAATCCTGTGAAAACTGACAGCTAATACAGGAGCGCAGCTGATCTGAGTCCACAGTGTCTAGTGATGATTTCAATTTGGTTACTTTTCTTAACACTTTAACAACCCAAATTCTTTGATCAACAAAGCCAGAAAATGGATGGAAGCAGCAGCACCTTCCATCTTTACAGCAGCGACTATCAAAAGTCTTTACTTGATAAATGACTGTAAGTTATTGTTTTTTTATTCTCCTAATCATTTCAGACCTGGTCACACACGTATGCTAAAGAGTGAAAAGCTCTGTCTGATGCTCATTGATCACATCTCGCCTGTGCGTCTGACAACAGGCTTAAAGCACATCACACAGCTGGAGTTTGATGCGGCCTGTGAAGCGCTGAGCAGAACGAGCTTCTGCTTCTACTGCAACATCAAAAAGCAACTTACTGCTCGAACTTTTTTAAATAATTACCACGTCAGATTTTTTACAGATACATATTATTTTAGACACACACAGGTACATCGTCTTTCTCTTCTGATACTACTTCCACCTGACAGCTGCACATAATACACTATACATTACTACACAGAAGCATAGAGGGACACACAGTCATCAGCATTTCAGAACAAAGTCTTTCTCCATGACTGAGCAACAGTGAGGCCACAGTAGGAGTTTTTATCCAAGCTACAACCCCTCTTGTCAATTTGTTGACTGGTTGTGTCTAATGAAGGACAGCTACAGGGTTTCCTCAGCTGACCAGAGAATGAGGTCGTCCTTCCATGAAGAAGCTTAGCTGAGGCTTACCAGACCTCAATCAGTCTCAACAGGAGAACTCTTGTGAAACGCAGCGCAGCAAAAGACAAAGGTTGATTAAGGTCATCTCTCTCTCGTCCTCGCTCTCTCTCTAAATCTATTATCTCATAATGGTCTGAAAGCGAATCTGGAATGTGTGTACAGCGTTTTCTGGGTTTCTTATGAAAAGCAAGTCTGTGGCTTGTTATTTTAGCAACAACATATCAAAGTGCACCAAAGAGGAAGGCTCATATTGCATCTAAAATGCTACTTGTTCATCCTCACAGGGAGCATTAACTTGCTTAGTAAATGCGGGAATCTGACGATTACATTTTGTTATTCTACGTGTATCACCAGAAAGTTCAGCTTCATGGTGGGGCCCTTAATATCAACAGCAGCTTTCATTCGACTAGTCTGGTTTTTATACTTTGTCTGGATGAATATGTTGGTCAAAGGGGAAATCTGGGATAAGCAATGTGATGAGAATCATCCCCACTTATTTATACGAAATTTAATGACAATTTGGCAAGTAAATGTCACAAAATACCGAATAAGAAAATCCATCAAGCAAAAAAGGTTCTTTTACTATGTGAAAGATAAAAAGCAGCCTAAATACAGATCAGTACAATGAGCCTCATGCCAGAACATTTCCTTATTCTTTTCCTAAACTTCTTACTTTGTATAGTATAATTGACGCCCCTTAAATGTGCGACCTGTTCAACATTTGTAAGCAAGTTTCATTCACAAAAACCTTACCAAGGAGTAAAAAGAACAGCTTCAGCTTGCTCTAAGACGAAGCAGTATCAGTATTTGTGTCAGAGGTCAGTTATTAAGGTATTTTTTTTATTTATTTTTTTTGGGGGGGGATAATAAAACAATATTCACGGTGCTGTGACAGACGTACAGAGGAGGCGGTTTCGGGTACGCACCAAGATGGCAGCCTCAGTGTTCAGTGCACGCTAAGGTTTCAGCTTTCACTTTTATGATCCTGGTTTTTAGCTGTATGTCTATTTCTCTGTCTGTGGGAAACAAGTGTGAGTGAATTAAATGAGTGAAGTTCCTCGTCTGTAAACACATACTTGGCTGATAAAGCTGATTCTGATTCCAATGAAGTTAGATGCTACAAGATGTCTTTCCAGAAAAGCAAAGCGGTTCATTCCCTTATGAACAAAATGAAAGGCAATCAAGGCGACTTGATAATGATGGAGATATTAGACGAGAGAATATTACAGCCTCCATCAGGTGATGTAAGACTGTCAGGTGCAACAAAGGACGTTACTGGACAGAGATGTCTGTTAAGAACCGGAGGCAGCTAATTGTAGAGACAGCAGGTTTTCCTCCGGACGACTAAACTGTACAAGTAGCTGTGATAAAATAGAACACCCCCTGCCTCCCAAAAAATCATAAAATGGTGAAAATTGTGAAATTGGTAAATGGCAGAAATTCTCTTAAATTGCTTGTATGTGCCACTTTAGAACAAAACTGTTCCTGAAAGTGGTTCTTGCACGAGTCCCTGATGTATCACAAATTCTGAACTGAATTTATTTTCTCTCTCACAGAACATCCACAGCAGCGACAAACATATTTCTGCTGTGGCTCTATTGTAGATAAAATCAAGTCATTCATGACACGCTTCACTGTGAAGACAGAAACTAATCTGTTAAAGTGTAGTACAGGCACACATAGAAGCAAGTGGTGTGGCATCCATAGATCAAGGCTATCAAAATCAATTAGCACATTAGGACATGATAAACTCCAGTCAAGTATACAGACTGCCAATTAAGCTGCCTACACTTCCTAATTGAGGCTATAATTAGTTAAGCAACTTTGTTGTACACAACCTATTTCAGTCGTCTGGTAAGTAAGTGAATAAATGAAGTGGTCTGAAAAACACATAGCCCTAACTTCTTTAGTGAATACTGACAGTTTATTCAATGTGAGAGACATCTCTGGGTTTTGTGATCATTTTAAGGCAAACAAGTAAGGGCAGACTCTCTTAGTTTGGGCTGAAAGTGGCTTTGAGTGTGCTGGGGTTTGTGAGCTCTCTAATCGAGACAGGTCTTGGAATTGATGCTACTTTTACTAATTTTGCCTGCACAGTAAAGAGACACACATCCACTGTGAACTGAATGAATAATGAGTGCATAACTGTAGTTATGATATAATCTATCATCCTTGTTTGCATCACCAGAAAGCACTTTTCTTTTAACTGCTTGGATCCTGTAACCGCTTTCTGATGGCCCCATGAAGTCCATTATGAAGTGAAATGCGTCTGAACTTTCCAAATCAGATTTTCTCTTGTTCTTTAAATACTGTAATACACTGGTTGTGTGTGATGAACTGTTCTGATAAAGCCCAGACTGTCTGGTGTTGCGATCAAAGGGAGGTTTGTTGTTGAGGCAAGTTGTCCTCAGTGGCTTGGTTTATGGCCTACGGTTCTGCATTACTTGAGAAAAGGTTTATTTCTATACCTTGCTTGCCAGTCAGGTAAAGGAGGTCAGTCCACATGGACAGTGTCCCACAGTACTTTACTAACTCCCTTTATTAACTTAACAGCTGTGACAATTAATGCCAATAGTAAGTAAGTGACAAGAGCAAGTTGTCCATGACAAGTCAACATGCACCATAAATAACGTAGAATCCTTAAGTCACACTTAGAACCGCACTCTGCATTCTTACATCAGGGCTACAGCTCAGCAGTGTACTTAAAAAAACCCTCACAGAAATCCATCACCAACAAGGCCTTTACCCCTTAATTGTCTGCTAAGCAACAACAATGAGGAACCAAAGCCTTTGAAGATAAAGAGAAGCCATTAAGCTTACACTGCTGCACCAATCATTATCAGGCAAATCCCAGCGACAAGGCTCATCACAGGGGTAAAATAAAGAGCAGATAAGGCGGGAGCTAATGATGATTTTTCTCCCAGCATCCAGAATGAAAAGCAACAAATGGGCGATAAAAAGCCCAAAGAGGTGTCACAGAAAGACTTGAGGGAGCTGACAGAGGCTAATCACCAGGGTTAAAAGCTTTCTGAAAAGACAGCCCCATCACTTTTATGACTTGTTCAGAAAGCTGGTGCATGGATTATATTTTTCTCATGGTCAAATCTGTGAGGGGAAATATCTGCTATCTTCTGCTTCATGGTTACAAACTGAACAGGGGGAACATCTTGAAATAACAAGAGGTGAAAAGAGGTGATGCAAATGAATAAAATATACCTCTTGCACTCATTTTTACGAACCATAACAACTTAATAAGTAGACAGCAGTAGTCCCTCCACTCTCAGGCAGTTCATATAAGGGCAGCTTCTCAAAGGGTTTGTCTCATTTCAATCTAATGACATAACTCTTATAACCTTGATTTAATTAGCCACATTGATTTATGATGCTGTCGGCCTCCACCACAACAGAGGTATTTCTGTGATATACAATACAGTTCTAATTTATCAGGCCTACTCAGGGTCTTTTTAATGGCTTTTCCCTGCCTATTGTCTTTGTTTGTGTTAAATTCAATCTTGTGCCTCAAAGTGAATTCAATATAAAGCTTTGGGACTCCCTACAAAGGGCCAACATGCACAAGACGTGATTACGCTCTAACAAAAGATCTATCATCAAAGATTTAAGATGGAATCAGACAACTCAAGAGACAGAGTTCAAGCAATTCAACATTTACAAATAAGCTTCAATGCTAGCTTAAGTGAAGCTACTGATGTCCTGCAACAGAAAAAACTGGCATCTGTATATGTAGCATGTTTTGAGGATCAACCGTGATAAGTTAAAATAATTTATATATACTGCAATTAGGGGCGTCTCATACAGTATCATATCGGTTAAGCACAGCAACAAGAAGCGTGGTTGAAGGCGAAACTACCACTGCTACCAGCTTAGTTCCAAAAATGCAGCGTGGAAGGCGTTTGGTTACAGATGATCAGAGGGACAACACACCACGGTAAAATGTAACAACAAAAGGGGGAAATACAACAAACTTATTTCACCTCCTCAAGCAGAAGCATCCGGTTGAGAATGAAGCGAGTCAAAAATCCTGTGAGGAGAGCTCAACAGCTACTGTTAGCACGAAACCAGCATAGCACTGGCCGATCTTTGGTGCAATGCACTCTGTATTTTGTCATATCGTCAAGATTATCACTACTGCAGAAAAACCCTGAAATATTGTGATATATTTTAGGGTCACATCACTCACCCCTTAGTGTAACAGAGAGTGAGCATGTGCACATATGGACTTTATGTTTGTGTTCATAAACTCATTGTTTGGCTTTAAAACAACCTGTTTATCGGAGAACAGCGATGTTACTTCCTCGCATTGTCAGTCTTGTTAGAGGTGTGGAGAGAGGATCTGGCCCTGCTGCGTCGAGCTTATTCTGCTGAGGCTTTGATCAGGACGTTCACACAGGCGACTGTACCACCTAACAGGGGAAGTGCTGCAGTGCTCGCACAGCGGGTGGGGGCTGGTGCAGGGACTTTCCACGGCAAGAAAACTCCACAGCTCAAGAAAAACAGCACTACCTTATGTCTTCTTATTCTCCATGAATTTCCGTGTCTGTGTGTGTCTGACTGTTATTTTCATTTCATACAAGAGCTGAACATAGTTGCATAGAAACCAATCAAGGTACATAACCAGAACGTTTAAAGGGGTTTTTATCAAAGTTTTTACATTAACAATTAAACAAATGACCACTCGTATGTGAAAGGGTTGCTTGGAGTGATGGCCCACAGATAATTATCAGCAGACTGCTGTTCCCTGAGGTTTTATGGAGCTTCATAGCTTCTTTTAGCTTCTTTTGATTTTCCGCCCCACAGCTTGCTTCCTGTTTTCATTCACTCTCAACAAGCATCGTTTTCTGTCTATACCCTACCTGTGCAGCACCAAACAGCAGACAAAGTTAGTGAGTCACTGAAATATTCAGCAGTGGAGCTTTTAGCAGATAAAGAGCGAGGTATTTCCCTCATGAGTTGGTGGAAATCAAAAACAGTATTAGAATTGCGTTCATAAGGTGGCCGGTCAGACGACTCTGCAAGCGTAGAGGAACAACTTTACACCTGCTCTCTCACTCGCTGCTCTCGCCAACAAATCTGATTGATTCTCTGATGTCCTTTAACAGTGTTTAACACTACAGTTGAAACGGTGGCGTCACAGTAGACAGCCTTTACTGAATAATAATGGGTGGTGCTGTTGTTTTGGTGTTGTTAACCTTCATGGCTTCAGATAATGGGAGCAGTGGGTTGTGCGACTGTGGGAAAGCTGTCTCCTATTGCTCTTGCTGCTTCACTGCATGCTGTACCTCAAACTGCACCAGCTACCTCCATAATTGATGAAGCACTGGGGATGGGGGGGTGGGGGGGCTGCTCTCGAAGATATTTCCAAGTTTGTTTCAAATTTTATTTTTGCTGTAGACATTTCCTCCTACATGAAAGTCAATATACAAATGATCGATTGTGGTTTGCGTGTCCTGGCCTTGAACAAAAATAACTTTGAATAAGGTTCTTTTGGAGGTTAACTTCACGCCGTGTCAACAAAAGCAACAGTTAAGTGAGCTAAGACAACACAAAGACACGAACGTTAACATGGGCCAACAGTCACGTAACATCCATACGAGAGGGCTGTTGACATTTCTCTGCTGTTGTGCAAAGGTACCAAGCAGCTTTAATGTGAAGCCTCTATATCCTCAGTTTCCTCCTATGAATCCTGCAGTAATTGACTTTGCATCTCACCTCATATCTGGAGGGCAATGGTAGTGTGTGCCTTTGCAAATGCATTTAGATGATATCTGCATGGCTATTGAGTCTATACAACACATGCTGTGGGCTGTAGTCTGTTTTGGAGCTGTCCTATTATTATTACTTGCCAACCTAGCAAAAGGGAAGACTAGATGAAAGTGGATGGGGGAGGGAATAGCTGCCTGGAGGCATCAAATCATTTTACAGGAACCGAGTGGAAACCAAGTGGCTCTGTAACAATTATAACTACTGGGATACATGGATGACATGCCGACTGCTTCACAATACTTTAAACCTTGAGTTTTAGGGAGCTGTTAATGTTAAGGGTGAGTCACAGCAGCGGGGTGAATTGCAACTAAGCTTAGAAAAATGGATTTTCTAAGAAACCATTTTATTGTTACAACAAATGGTGGCACTACAGCACACGGACACAGGCCCTGTATGTTGCAGCTATTCTGGTCCTGTTCCACATCGTTTCCCCAGGACTGCACCGGCTGGAGCAACATTTACAACTAAACTGCCGCAGGGAATGGAGCCCGGAAACTTCTAAAACATTTCAAGCAGAAATGACAAAGCAGATAGTCTATCCATCCATATACTTATCCATCCAACTGACATCATCACAGATAATTTCACACTCATGATGCTACATAATCTCAATTTATTACACTGGCATATGGAAAGGACAGGGCTGACATTTTTCTTATTGTCAACAAAACCCATAAAAAGAGCAGAAAAAATAAACTGATCCTGCTTGTACTGCCTGTTTGGCCGAAGCCTGGTCTACTGCAGCTTATTCCTCTGTGTCAGTCCTTCATTGTTGCCCTATAACTATTAAAACCACACCGTTGCACTGGGCGACACATTCCTTCATTACGACGAACACGGGCAACGCAGTTTGAGTCAATCCCACATACACTGTCCTGCTGCTGTAACACTCTGCAGCATGAGCCTCGTCTTTTCATCTGATTCGCTGAAAAACAAGAAAACTTCAGAACAATGCGAGCCTTGTTCTTTAAAGGTCTTCAGAACAGTCGTGCAGCAAACTTAGTTTAGAGTGTAGTTACAACAACAGATTATTGGGATAAAAAACAGCGTTTCTGGGTCTGCATCTTACTGCATCACACAAATCAATTTGCTTTGTCTTTCATTTTTGATCAAAGTTTTTTTTCGTCTTTGCTCTTCACCCTCAGGCGTACTATCAATAAAGACATTGAGATCTATGCTTGATCTGACTCGGAAAAGTTGGTAACTGCCCCGCGACTGCAGACACCTAGAGGTGCTGCAATCACCAGATCCTTCATGCTTCCTGACAGCAAATGTTTGCTGAACATCATCTGACCATGTTTCAAGCAAAACACTGATGTTTTAATGACATCTTTAATGTTTCTTTTTCTGTAAATGTTCGAGAAAAACGTATTAATTGGATGCCATTGGTGCAAACTTCCCATCTCCTGTCGAAAGAGATGCTCAAAACCGACAACCCTGATTCCCAAGATGCTGTGTAAAATATAAACAAACCAGAATGTGTTCAGTGATAATTCTGTTTTTACAGCTGTAAATCATGTTTCAAGTCTTTTTCTGAGGCCTTGGAAGGGACTGACCAAGACATGTGGCCAGAGAAATCTTTTACTTGGAATTTAGACAAAAGAACATAAAGAAATGCACCAGTGGACTGAAAGACAACCTGGCTCGGCCATGGCTACTGGGCAGCTAGCAGCAAGCTTCCAGCGGGTCAACACCTGCACTGAACACACTTTGACTCCAATAATAATGAACTCCCTTGAGGAAGCTCCTCCTACAGGCAAACAGTTTTTTTTTGGTTTTGTTTTTTGTTTTTAAATGTGCTTTAAAAAGATGGTATATTGGATGCTTTCGCTTCCTGTTTGGACCCCTGATCAGCAGGTAATATGGGAGGGAGCTCAGCCAACAAACGTGTAGTTCACTGAAGTTGTATATAACCAATGCATGAATCAGACCTCAGTGTACTCTTAGCTGAATTAAGTGGTTATTTCATGACCAATGGCTGTTTGCATACTGTCCTTTTGTTAGCAGGTTAGCCTGCTGTGCTAACATCACTCAGCCTCAGAGGCCTGGGCTACTCAAGTCAGACAGCAGATGCATTGTGCTGGCAGGATGAAATAAATAATAGAACTGCAGAAACTCGACTGTTTGTCCAAAGTGCTCCATAACAGGCCTATTTTTATAAACCTGCTTTTATTCACTTTTACTTGGCTCATGTACTAATTTAGTTATATACCATTTTAGTATATAATTAACTGCACTACTATGCTATTATTTTTGCACAAGTTTAATATCGCCACCTCAAAGGTTTTATATTATATACAGTTGCTTTATTGTTGCTTTTTCTGTAACTGCTCTTTGATGGTTGCCCCTGATGGTTTTACTGTTGCTCCGTTTACTTGTTAAGTACTAACCGGCTATACAACACTTTGTAGAATATTTTTGGAAACTGCAATAAAAGCTACATTTATTTTCATTAGATGCAAGAAACATGCAATGCATCACTATATGAGCATCAGTGTTAACGCAAAGACCTCACTGAATACAACTACAGGCTGGTTGCATTATACAGGCTGGCTGCATCTCAATTTTGTCGGTGGATTGTGCAACAATGGTCTTCACATCAGCAGGATGTTCGCTGAACTGTGAAGCACAAGCCTCAATCTGCATTCTTTTGTCACAACTTTCTTGCTTTCAAAACTTTGAGAACTCACTATCCAGGTTCTTTCTAGACTAAAAAGTGAATAAATACAGAATGAGCCACATCACTGGTGGTTTGGGTTTGGACTCATCACAAAATGTTTTTAACATGAAATATTTAATATTTATCCTCCTGAAATATCAAATCTAGTTGTATGACCAATTTTATAGATGATGCATCTCATACTGACTGCTGCCTGTTTGGTGGGGGTGGGGGGGCTGCAGCACCATTCGTCCACTATGTCAGCACTTCTTAGACAAACATGTTTTCTCCTGACAAACTGGATTCTTTTTACACACAGAGAACACGAACAGTGGACGACACAAACATCTGCTTGGAGTTCTGTGTTGTCATGTTAAACCACTCGACTGAAGGGTGCGTTATGCACACATCCTCCAAATGTGTTCTGTGCTAATTACTGCAGCGGCAGAGCAGACGGTACCTTGCATGTGCATTAGTGACTTTTCCAGGTGTGCTCCTTTGACAGAGGGAGGTACTGTGGTGTGTTTTCTTCACTGGCTTTGAGAAAGTGAGGAGTTTGAAACAGCTCCGTTCTTACAGGCTTTGTTCATTTATCCTTACATCACTGTGTTCAAAATACAAATTACTTTCTACTACTACTGTTACTTGCAACTGAAAAGAAGTAATCATTGTCTGCCGGGCTGGGAAAACAATGACAATAGCAGCCTTTGAGTACTTTATTACTCATACTGGCTCTTTAATAAATGACTTGTTTGATCGCTAATTTGCTGTCAAAATAGCCGAATAATGATTATGAGACAGCCTGATGTTCTGTTCTGCTTTATACTTTCACCTGCATACAGACATCACCATGACATAACCACATTTTCTATGCATACAAACCACATAATTCCCACGTATTTACTATAATTAAATGCAGTACCAATCAAAAGTTTGGACACACTTTATCATTTTCATTATTTTTTCAATTTTCTTCATTGTAGATTAACACTGGAAACATCACAACTACGAAATAACACATGAACACACGTGTGGAAAACAGTGTAAACAAAACATGTCTGAAATGCTAGATTCTTCAAACAGCCACCTTTTGTTGTGATGACATCTTTGCACATTCTTGACATTATCTTAACCAGCTTCATGACATAGTTACCTTGAATGGTTTCGATTGTCTTTGCAAGAGTTAATTTATAAAATGAACTGCCCCCTTAATGTGTTTCACTACAGTTTGCAGACTGTAGTGTTGGCATACAGTAAATAGTCCTTTTTAACTACTGTGAAGAACTGCTCAGCTATGGACAGACTTTAAGACATGTAGGTCAGTCAATCCAGAACATTTCAAGAACTTTGACTGTTTCTTCTCGTGCAGTCACTAAAAGCATCAAATGTAACAACTGAACTGGCTCTCATGGGGACCGGCCCATGAAAGGAAGACCATGAGGTACATGTGCTGCTGAGGATAACTTCATTACTGCTACCAGCCGCAGAAATCACCAATTAACAGCACGTCAGATTAGAAACTCCCTCTTGACACCCTGACAGACCGGCCAGTTGATTTGGAAGTTACACTTGGTTGCTACACTTAAAAAAGTTTACTGTACAGTGCTGGTGATCTGAATTTAAATTAAGGAAGCAAATGTGTTAAGTGAGGAGGGATTGAACTCCAGTTGAAAGCTTTAAGGCATTGGCTTAGGGTTCATTAAGAATGGCTGGCTCTTCAAAAACAACCGTTAAAATCAGCATGTAATTATCAGGCAAGTGAGACGAATTCCTAATCTGAGAAGCTGGAGGGCTTCCAGTGCCTATGGGGACTGCACAGCAGTCCAGATGTACAGTGTGGCTCACTGCGATGTGGTCTGGAACTGTGCTCATACCCAGTTGTCTTTTTTAGTGTAGTTCCTAATGTGACTAAAGTGGCTGTCATCAAGTACTGGTGCTGATGTGGACACTTAAATGTTAAAACTAAATCAATCTAATAATAATAATAATAATAATAATAATAATAATAATAATAATAATAATAATAATAATGATAATAATGAACTACTTATTGCCAAAGGGAACAGTAAATTTGTCACCATAGTGCAAACTAAGCACCAATATATACCATGTAGACACATACACAATACACTATACAATTTTTCAATCCACACCGGCAAGCTGAAATTAAAAGAGCTGGCTCCCTGCCAAGCCGACAGGCACAGTCAAGTGAAGGATGTGTTTGTCAAAGCAGAGATCTACAGTCAGTCCATGTTCACTCAGATGTCAAATACTCTATGTTTAAAGCTCAAACTGGCATCCTCTCTCCACCTCCCAATCCTCATGCTCGCTGCATTATTCACAAGACTTCCATAGACGACTACATAGGAGAGAGGTCTTCAGCTCTCCCTGTTTTGTTGTGTAACCAACAGCAGCAGTTCTCATCCTTGTATTGCATAATGCTAATTGTTTGGATTTCTATTCAAATGGAGTAGAGGCCCAAGGTCATAAAAAAATATCACACAGCAGCCTGACCTGATCTGCATACATCACATACTGAAACTGTGGCAATCATCTGCGATCACTACGGCGTTTGCTTTCAGGAAGGGGCTGGGGCTGCCAGTTCAGCACGCCGTGGCCATGATTCAGACTGACACCTGGACTCACTGCTAACAAGTAGCACTGAATTCCTATAGGCTGAAGGTGAATGGAAACCAGCTACCGCCCACAGAATGACACTGCAGACCATCAAAGGATTTAACCTTTTAACCACTGTTGTCAAGTAATAAGAGCAGGGCATTCTTCAGAGTGTGTTGCTGAAAATAAAGTCGTCATAACGCAAGTTAAAAAATGGTGGTGATCATAATTTCTAACTGTAACAGCCGTCATTTACTGTGCTGTGCTGTTATCAGCTAAGGTTTATCCCACAGCTCTCTGCTCATTTAAATTAATTTCATTTTAATTTATCTCCATATATCCTCATGCTGGCATTCTAAGCGGCATGTCAACAACGAACCGACCAGGTCCGCTGTGCACCTGCTGTGTGCCGCACATCTCCCACTTGCCGAACTCAAGCTCAACGTTTACAATCTTTGTGTTTCACATTTCTATTAAATTATGTATTTCATCTAATTACAATACAAAAAATCATGGACGGCAGGGTTGTTGATTTATAATCATAAAGTAGCAAGTAATTCTAACTGGGTTTAATTACTTAGAGTTTTCGCTTTCAGCCTGTGCATGTTGTGCAAAGACGTTAATGTTTTTTTCTCCCAAACGGTCACAATCAATTTCAGACTAGTGTTTGAGACCGAAAAACATTTTCATTTACAGTGGTTAATTTCATCTGTCAGAGGGGGGTAATTACCGGCTTTTATTAACCCAAACTATCTGTGCTTAACGTCAGTGAAAATGCTTTCAGCACAACACATACATCAGTCTCAGATCAAAACCACTAAATCAAACAAACATACCAAAAACACACCTGTGGCTTTCCTATGACTTTGGATTTATCATGCTGTGACAAATGCCATCGCACAGCATGTACAGAGAGTGTTGACAGGATGTCACTGTGGGAATGTCAGTTGTCTTAACTGTAACTTGAATTTTTCACATACTGCACTAAACTACTAAAGTATGAGGCTGCTTTTCTTTGACATGCATTTTCTCACCTAACATCAGCACTAGGATCATACGACTTTCTCCTAATAACATGGATGGCAAGAGAGGCCAGAGACTGCACGACCTTGGAGCAAAACAATCTGAAACATTTCAACACAACAACTCTCTAGATTGATGTAACGCATATGACAACTTCTGAAATTCGACATTGACACTCTATGTAAGCGTGGCCATTCAGAATACTGCTGTCACACCGAAACAGGCTAATTAAGTAGCCTACTTATCAACGCTACAAGCACAAAAATGACAAAATCTGCAAAAATTAAATCAAGTCAACAAAATCCGCTGCTGAAATCTCCGAACTTCACATCCAGGTTTTCAAACCGGCTTCTTGGTGCCTGGTGCCTCTCAACTTATTTGAGTTCACTCAAACCAATCATGTTTAAAGACGACTAATGTAAGACAGAAACATTGAAGATTAAAGGGAGAACAGTGAGCTGGGGAAGATGTGTCAGCATCTACTTTCGCTCTCCCTCATTTACTAAACCCATCTCTCAGACTCGGTGGTTGTGGATTAAATGGAGATGCTATCAGGGCTCGGGGCAAGTCAATATTGCACTTGCATGTGTGTGAGGCTGATAGGGGCCATAAACGGATAGCCAGAGGTCCCAAAAGAAACCCAGCTTTGAGCAGCACCGTTACAGTAGGCCACTGGATGAAGGGCAACCAGGATGTAGTTGGCCTTTTCGGGAATCGAAGAGCACAAAATGAATCTGGTCATCTCAAAGAGAGATGGCAGCGCTAGCTGTAGAGAAAGGGTTCTGATAAGAAGCGTGCTTTCATCAAAAATGCACAAGGCCACGTTTGATTTGGACAATATCAGGACTGATAGGCAAAAGCCGTTCTATGACTAAATGCCATGTGTTCAGGATTTCTGCATCTCCCATCATGAGCACAAACGATGATAAAACCTATAGAATGAAGACTGCTCTGGTTTGATGTGCTGTCATGATAAAATCGAGTAAACTGCAGGAGCCATTAGTTTCCCACTTAACTGTTTTTAAAAGCCTTGTTAAATATTATAAATACACATTTGCAGAAGCACAAAAATTCAGACACTGTGCCGTCGACTGTTGATTGGCTATAATAGATAGGCAGGGGGCTCCTGAAATATTCTTCCTGCTCTTTGAAGAAGATTGATTCCAGTGCGGGGCAGACATTTTTATTCCTCTTACACAGATGGCTGTTGCTTCCAGTGCAAAGCACATTAGAATGGAAATATGTCTGGCAGCTTTGTGCCACGAAGAGGGATCTTACCTGCTGCATCAAACAGGAATCAAAGCTCGATCAATAACTCAAAAAAGGTGAATGTTGTAAAAAGGTGTGAACCAATTTAATGAAGACAATACGTTTGCAGCATTTAGAGTTTTAATGAAAAAAGGGACCATTAACTCCAGCAGTCCCCCACCACCACCACCGCCTCGCTGAGCATTGATTTAGTATCACAGCAGACACATTGCTCTGAGTAATTTCACTCAAGGATTTAGTGCACGTTAGACTGTAGCTCAAATAAATGTTATTTAATCAATTGGGAAGTACAGTATATATCTTGAGGTCCTCACATATATATGGCCCTTAATCATGTTTCAATTTGCTTTGTTCATCAGTGTTTTCTTTCAGTAGAAATACAGCATTTCTGCGTGTGTTCAAGTCTGAGTGATGCTGCTCAAGATTCAGGCTGTTATCCGGAGAACTTGTCTATCAGAGTTATATTATGGCTTCTCCACATCAAGCTATATGCTCTATTAGTCCATGTTAAAGTGTGTGTATGAGTAGGACATGTGGCTAAAATTTAACAGTTAATGTTACATCACAGGGCAGACTAAGCATGGGGAGGAAAGTGAGTGGTCTCTGAAGGAGTGAACAGGGGAAACATTGTCTTCAGTAAAGCCAGCGTCCTCCCTGCAGGACGGATGATGATTGATGGCCAACCTGGGATCCCAACCTGACAATCAATCAATCAACAGTCAACCTGCAAAATGCAGCCGTACTTAAAAGGACTAGCTGCAGAAGACATGGGAGAGCAGCGTTGTGGGGAGGCGCCGTACGCACAGCGCTGCCTAAGCTTGCCCTGTTTGTGACCTTCCCTGCAGATTTGTTCAATACAGCCAGTCTGATACTGCCCCACCATGGCCTTGTGTGCTCCACATGAAAACCTACACTCTCTCTCTGGGAGGGAGAATCCTCAGTGACTTGAGTTATTAGGCTTATTGAAACACAGCATCCTGGGACACAGTTGCCAAAAGCATTTGCATTATTTCTCATCATGCCACAGCAGGAAGACAACATCGTCTCTGACTGCGTATCGCTGCTGCCACAAAGTGAGCAGATTCCCTATGAGGAACACTGCCTGCTGGCAGCAATCTTGCTTGTTATTATCCCTCTCCAACTTGAAGATAGACAGGACCAGCTGCAACCAAGTCACCTGACCATGCATCAATTTCACTGCTTTTTATTTTCCTCTGACAGGAAATGTGCAGTCCAGCAGCAAACGTGAAGCATCTCCATATTAAAACAGACGCAGGATAACCTTTGTACAGCCTGTGTGCGTCTGCAGCCTGCCACCCTCTCTGCTCTTCCCTTTCAAGCCAAGTTTGAAGATGACACATTTTGCCTCCTGCTGTCTCAAAAAAAAGTTCTGAACATTGTAATCAGACTGGAATTATTTTCAGATGAAGAGGAGACAGATAAGAGATCATTCATGATTACACTCATATTCGTGAAGTCAAAGAAAACACCAAATATAAATAAACTTTTGGACTCGATTATACTCAAACACACACGTAAGAATTTGTTGCTTAATTTAAAATATCTAGTGTTAATTAAGAAACAAAATAACACATAAGAACTACAACAACATTTAGACAGTTGAGCTGTGTAAATGTGACTTGGTCTTGTTTTCACATCACACTTTGACAGCTTTAAAATGAATGAAGAAAGACTGTAAGAGACGGGGTGAACCTGAGTCATGAGGCTGATTCAAACCTGTTTAAAGCTATAATGTTTGTAGTTTCTCTTCAATGTACACACACACACACACAAACTGGACAGATTTGGATTTTGTGTTTGATGTTGAACCATATTAGTGTAAAAACTCTGTGTGCAGTGTGTGCAGGATGCTAACTTATCTAACACTGCACTAAAGTGAGAACACGTCCCACAGTCAAAACGTCTCTGCAGTCAAGACGCTGCATTCAGCACTTCATGCCCTCTTGACATTTGCATTATGATGGACCACAATACTTCTCTTTATTGGAGGCACCACGAGCGAGCTGCCCTGTCACATTACAGTGATGTCACCTCTGCCAGGAAACTCTTCAAATATTTACTTCCATTCTAAGACATGTTTCAGCAGTTCTTGCTCCTCTTTTAAAGTTAACAATGTAAATTCGATTAGTCAAATCCCCAGTGGGCCAAATTAACATTGCCAGCTACTGAAATTATAAATCTGTAAGTGCTTTTCCCAAATAAACTTCTTGTATAACGCACATCAACAAAATAAGAAAAAGAAATTAATCATTGAAAAGGACTTTGAGAATCAATGCTAGAAAAGATTTTATCACTCTGACAGCCTCTTTATACTACGACAATGTTGGGGTCTGGAGATTAAAGAAAATGGCTGATGACTGTTAGCTTGCTGGTTTGTTCCACAGACTGGAAGGATAACTGGGAAAGTGGAAGAGCCCACCAATGCAAAAGGCAGCATGTGTAAGGAAAAACACTGCCAGCACTACAACCACGTAGAAAAAAAAAAAAAGACACCGAAGCAAAAGACTTGCAGGTCTTGTGGTCACCACACGGCCCAAAAAACCCTGACATGCAGTTTTATTTCTGAGGTGGTCTGATTTGGACCCACAGTAGAGAAAGGACTAGACAACATGGATATGCTTAGCTTCTTTTAAAAAGCTACTGGGCTGCTGGAGGCCAGATTACACAGAGTTTAGTCTTCAATGGAGGTTAAAGGGCTGACAGAGGCCAGGGGAGATATTTTATCCCATGAGTAAACAGTCATAGACTCATGAAAATAAAATAAAAACACCAGCGGCTGTATGCAGAACTTATCCACTCAGCCTGGAGACCTGAGGGATTTGTGAGCAGAGAGGACGGCAGAAGAATCAGGTTGAATGTGTGGAAGGTGTTCAGACTAACCAGCAGCCTCAACCCTGAAGAAACAAGGTGAGATTTCCCTACGCAGCTGCAAAGGTTGCAGCACCTATCCTAAAAAAGTACTGCTGAGGGCAAAGATTACATTTAAGAGGAGACTGAATGGTGAATGAAAGAGGAGCAAGGACTAACAATAATGGAACAAACCATAAAACAAATCTTGGAGCTCAGACAGGCCAGGAGGCAGATTTATATTCTTGCAGACAGACAGATGCTGCAACCTGGAGGATTCAAAAAACATGACATAAATCATATTCTCCACGATCTCTGTCCGTGACCTGCTGATGATCTGAGGACTGGACATTACCGAAATGACAGATTGCAGTACAGCACCAGATAGCATAACGCCCCACAAAAGGTAAAGGTATTGCGCAAAAATCTGAAATGAGAGCAGAATGACAGAAAGAAATATAAAGAGTGGGATAGAACAGCCGGCTGGTTCACAGACTGAAGGAAGAGGGATGATTTGTGGGAAAGGGTGACACGAAAATGAGGAGTGCCAACGGCGTGGGAAAGCAGAAACAGCAGAGGGCTGAAAATTTATGAGCCTGGAAATTTATGAATGAATTTGAGAGAGCAAAGAGATTCACCATAAACGGGAAATGTAAAAGAAAAAACAACCCTCTTAAAAGGTTCACATAATTCAGCCTGTAACAGGAGGCTGGAAGGTGTAAATGAACAGCAACATGACAAGTTTGCATGCTTGGGGGTCAAGTAATCCAAGTCCACACTGTTAATGTGTGAACAGCTGGCAGAGATCACAACACGCATGCACGCGCACGCACACACACACACGCACAGACACACAGATACACACACATTCAAGAGTGATTTATGAGGGGCTAAAGAACAATTGAAAATGAGGCAGTGAACCATGTACGACAGGTCTGTGGGGATGAGTCTGTGGCTGCTCCGGAAGGCACTGTGTAGCTACCATAACTCTGAGTGATGGAGAGCATGGCCAGAGGGACAGAGCGTGTGTGTGCGTGAGTGAATGTGTGTGTACAACGTTTGTCTATGAAGGCTAGCTGTGAATGTGCAGTGTGGGTTTTCAAGAATCAGCGTTTGAGCGCGCGTCTCTGGGTGAATTGTAAACGCTTAAAGCCAGCTCATGCATGATTTTATCATGTCAGTTTAAAAAAAGTGACAGCTCAGTGCCGCCAGTTGTAGCATTGACTGCCTGTGTAAGAACGACAAGCTCCTCAGTGCATAAAAGTAGTTCTTCAAAGAGTTTAAACCTTGCAGGGATTAATTATTTCCAACCTAACAATATACCAGCTGCTATTAATCATTAGCATACCTTTAATCAGAGGGGAACTACTGAAATCAACTGTATTGTGTTTTACAAGGAAAGAAAATACTTCCTGCTTTCTATGACAAGCCTGGAGACCACAGATGTACAGTAACCCAAGGTGGTCCAGGTTATTACTATTCGGACACAAGAGGGAGAAGAACAAAATTAATTTATTCATGAGCAAAAACACAGTCCTTCCTTCACACATAGATCTACGTTCAGGTATGACCAGCTGGGCAAGGATGGAGGAAGGAGTCTGACTGTGTTGAGGAGTGTCAGATTCCCCTCTGTCAGAGACAGATAACATCTAGAATCCGCAGAGAGTAAGCCCGTTTTATGCTTCTTTAACCTGCATGTGAGAGCCTGAAGTCACAACCAGCATCCATGGCAGTGTTGCTGTTGTCCGCAGGTTGTGTCTTATACGTCCTGCTGTCCAACCAGCCGGGCAGCAAGGGTGGCTTACTGTCCCAGAATAAATCCACAGAAGCAGCTACAGAAGAGCATCACCTGGAGCTAACAGTGTTTTGCTGTCAAAGACACTTCAGCACACAGACGTTTGCCAACACGCGTGTTCTCCATCTACTCATTATGTCTTCACGCAGCAAAAGGATACACAATTCTAAACAAATGTTGCAGGATTTATACAGTAAAAGCAAGTAAAATCTTTGGAACCACCAGCAGTTTGGTGGACACAACTGGCACACTGAACAAAGCAAGAGTGTGTGATGCAAACAGGCTCGCTGATCAGGCATGTATCAATCAAACTGCCCTTCCCTTTCAAGACAGCATGCTAAAACAAGTTTTTGATCAGGTCAACAGTCCCGAGTTGATCCACCACAAAAGCTTCTCCCCAGTGGACACTAACACGCTTTTGCCCGGGGTGCAGAATCACTATGAGTGAATATATGGCGCCTTAGATTAAATTAGTTTGGGAGAGAACACTTAGGCTTACAATGTTACTGCGGTCCTGGGAGATCCATTGTCCCATGTAAGGAATGGTTCAGCGATATTAGGTGAACAGCCTAACAGAACCTGAATAGTGGACCACTGGGACACTTTGGCAGCCAGTCCCTGACATCTATAAAAGATGTGGCTTGCCTCCACAGTTTTTCCCTGCACATAGCAGTGCATACTGATGACTCTGTGCTGGGTGGCAATCACTCACACCACTGCCACATGTGTAAACAGCTACAATGAAAAATATAAGTTATTTTTCCTGTTTGAAGTATTTCTATGAAATCACACTGACTAAAGCAGCATTCACAAGGGGTGTAAAACTTGAGGATTTGTTCACGTCACAAAGATAAGTCATTTTATATTCAACTACAGCCACATACCCTATGAACACATATGATTCAAAGTGTTACTGAAGCCACATGAGGTGATGAGCTTTATATTTTGATTGTTTGCCTAAATTTCATTTTGAACAAAGCTGCCTTTCTTTACTCCAATCCTCTATCATTTCTGTTTTTACATTCATGAATACTTCAAAGGTGAAAATTGTGAAGTGAAAGTTATTCTTCTTGTGCTGTCATCAGTCAGGAGTCAGGCTTTTTTTTCCTTCTTTCCATTTGAAGAAGGGGAGCACCACTTCAGGGATACACCATGCACTTAAAAGGCCCCAGCATGTGTCATATCTTATGTTTGTTTATTTACCTGCGCGTGTTTGTGTTGTTACTAACATGCAAATTGCGTTTTCTTCCTCTTTTTTCATGAACAAATGAAAATCTGAAGACTCTAGGAGTCGGATGATAGGTTGCGAGGTTTGATGAAGAGGGGTCAGCACACTGCATGCACCTGTGGGACAAGAAGCACTTTGCCTGTTGGATCAGTAAGTGCTTTGTATGTTACGGGAGGGAGGCTTTGCCCTCCCCTGTGGACATATTTATGTCAACTACACAGTATTCCCCTTATTTCTTCTCTGTATTGTACCAAAACCTCTTAAGAGGCATGAACTGGGCCAACCATTGTTGATCGCTTCACCTCCTTGTAGGGAAGTGCTGTTATATTTATAATCTTTCCTTTCACTCAGTATAGAAATTACAACACCTCATGCTGTGGAGCAGAAAATAATTCTCTTTCTAGGTTTCATTACCGGTGACTCCCAAGAGGTCCTGAAAATGCGATCTACAATACAAATTACAAGTGTTTTGGTACAGTCCTCGTGTATTCCTCGACCCGGCCTTTGATAAACATATAGGACAAGTGAAAAACAATGCATCTGTGCAACATCACTGCAGTCCAATTGAACCTGGTCTCAACCCACAGAGACACAGACAGGATGGTGGAGAATTTCTCTGTATGGAGGTTTGTCTGGTTTAACCACATGTGGTTCTTTATCATCACATTCTCAGGCATTATCCTGATCTAACTGTGATGTAGGATGATGCAAACTGTGCCATGGATCTAATCCCATGTTTTTCCACTGGGTCTGGGGCTTACAAAATCATATTGGGGTACTCTAAACTGATCTGGCTGATCTGATGAAGCAGTGACCGGACTATGAGCCATTATAATACCCATTCAATCTGTCAAGCATTTGAGTGAATGCAATGAACAGAACTAGAAACAATTTAGATATTAAGATATCACTATTACAGTATAACAGACCGGGACCAGGATATTGCTTTTTAGTTATTAATGTACTTGATTTCACATTAATTACTCACACAGGGTATAAATCAAATGAAAAACCTTAGTATTGCTATTTTTAATGACATCTACTTCTTCTTGTATGGGGCAACTAGCATATTCATGTGTAGTAGAGACAGCCAAGGGCGCAGTATCCAGAAAAAACAGCAGCTGCATGCGTGCTACATAAGCTCACTATACACATTCATTAATGCTAAAAAAAAAATAGTAGCTGCCTATCGAACATATGAGTCAGCCCATTTCTTGCAAGCATTCCTATAATGAGACCAATTTCCACTAACATCAGGAGGACAGAGGCTAACTTGAAAGGAGGTGGATCATCAGTTTGCTGAACGTCCTCCCACATAATGTGGTTTATAAGCAAGCATCTCACTTGAGTTAAAGCAAACAAAAGACACAAATAGCTGGCTAGCTGGAGCCATAATTCTCTGTAATTAGTAAGGCGTGTTATAGGCTTTTCTAACAGGGTTGTTGTAACCATAAACATCCTGAACTGTGTAATGAATTACAGGTAGATACTTCACAAATTAGCTTTTGAGGCCATTACAGCCACACTTCAAGTCCCATGAAAAATATGATTTTTAGCTTCATTTAGCTCTTTCTAATGGATATCAATACTCTGCTTTAAAAGGCCTGACATTATTAGCATAGACAATACAAAAGAGACAGTAAATTTCCAAATAGCAATGCCTGTTCTCTTTCTACTGCAGCCTGTGCTTAAAAAAGACTGATGAAACATGCCGGGTTGGGGATTCCACTGACTATAATCAATCAATACCAGTGGAAACACAGTGTCTGGAGAGGAAGACTCATTTCAGAGCAGGACATGTGGGATTACAAGAGCAACAGTCATCAAATTTCACAATCCACTTATTCATTATTGTTTTTCAGAGGACAGATGGGCTATGAATCCAAGACAATCGTAGAGCGCACTCAGAGAAATGAGACAGGGGCGCAAAGGTGCTTGTGTTTCCTTCAGATCGTGCTTCCTAATGGAGAACGAGTCAATTGAGGCGTGGGGGAGTTACGAGGAGCTAGTATGACTGTAGCACCATGGAGACCATTCAGAGCTGGTGTGGCCATTGGGAGCCTCAAAGGAAGATGATCACAATTAGGATTTGAGCATTTCATGTGTCATGGTAGTGATTAAAAGGCCAAGTGACAAAAAATCATTTTCACCCCACCACGCTGGTCTCAAAGATATTATCTGTCACCTGAACGAAGACCTCCATGAATTCGCAATGAGACCAGAACATGGTGGAAATGAGTTGAAACGCAAACTGAGGAAAAAAGCTAGCAAAGGTGTGTTGGCATCTTGTCCTCTTTCAACTCTTCACATCCTGAAGCCGCCCTGTTAAACCTGCTGTGCATCCAAGCAGAAAATGGAGAAGAACTCTCTCTGGAGAGCGACGGTCAGCACTGTTCACCGCCGTGCCGCAGCAGATGATGACAAGTCTGTAATTAGGTGTGAGACTTTCAGCTGTGGTACCATCCATCTGTCCGTTAATCTTTTCTCACTTATTCAGTTTAGAATTGGACAAGATCAAGATACATTTAATTGTGCCCTAATGGCAAAAATTCTAGGGATGCAACTAATGAGGATTTTCATTATCAGCCAAATTGCTGATTGTTTTTTCAATTCAAGAATTAATAATCAAAACCTTAAGAAAAAGAAAATACCCACTGCCATTAACAGAGTTGAAGGTAATGTCTTCAAATGGCCCGTTTTGTCTGACCAAGGGTCTAAAACCCAAAGACATTGAATTTATAATGATTTAAAAGGAGGCCCGTGAATTTTTCTTGATAAATTAGTTCAGCCAATCAATAATCAAAAATGCTGTTGAATAATTTCCTGTCAATTGACTCTTTAATTACTATACTGTGTCTTACATGCTGATAATTAACAACAGTCAATATAAACAACACAACATAAAACGCACATTTCATTCCAGTGCAATAAGGTTGAGAGAGATAAAGTGTCAGCCTATTACAAAGCCTTGTGAATGCTGCAGGCACAAAGGCATTTTTGAATCTTTCGTTTCTAGAGCCTTGAATTGCAGGAAAGGTGGAAGCCGCTGACGATGGCAGTTCAACGAGTGGGCACAGACTTTAAGAACAGGGTGAGCGCTTCATAGAAACGTGTAAAGATGTGTAAAGTGAAGGTAAGCTAAGCACAGGCTCCCAATAAGCTCACTGGGCATTCAGACACTCCAGTTTAGAGCATTTCTGCTTTTGATGGACAGGTTTCCAATCCTTGAAGCAAGAGGAAAAAAAAAATCTGCTTGCCTCTTTTTCCCTTCAGCTACTTCCATCTTAGAATCCCAAGGAGCTCCACGGCCAGCCCAATAAAGTCCCCAGTACTGTATACCTCCCAATGGGCGTCCTGACTAGGTGCCTCCCCACCTCACCTGTTTCGTCTTCATGCACAGAAGAAGCAGTTCAAATGAGTTTTAGATCCAAGTTCAGGATCAATGAGCTGCATCACAGAGTGAGTTCCACCACCCAGGGGACACTGTGAAGCCATCCTTACACGTACCGCTACATTTCACCAACAGTCAATCATCCCTGTTCAAACATTCAGGCACACATGACCAATCCATGACCCCTTCTGAAGGCAGAGCTGACTTAAACTGAGCTCACAAAGCCTTCCGTGTCCAACTTGCACATCAACATACAAAGATTCACACAGCATATTACAGAGGATGCACACAACCTCGCCTGAAAGCACTTCCCTGCTAACATCAGAAGAAATTATTCGACTTATATGAAATCTGGCATTACTCTTTAGGAGGACAAACAAATATGCTGCATCACACAAAAGAGGCCATGTTTTAAAGAGTAACACAACTATTTATGCTTTCACTCAGCAACTGCAATTGTAACTAAACTGTTAATTGACCAGATGCAGAAGGACAGGCCTCATTCAGGGTATTAGTAATTGATCACACTGTGTATTTACAATTCACTTTGAATTGCCTGGTATATGAATTGTGCTATACAAATTAATTTGCCTTGCCTTGCCTTGCCTTGCCTTGCCTTGCCTTTACATTATGGTAATTAACTAGAGCAGCTTATCACAGTGTTGGAAAAAAACAACTTGAAGTTAAAGTCCTTGTTATCAATGACACCAGTGGCTGTTGAGTAAACCGCAGTCAGCATGCTGTTGCTTCGTTTGTACTTCATTGGTGTGAGCGAGTGTCATCCTGAGCATCGGCCAAAACGGCTGCATGAGATACACCAAAATGAACTCTGACAATAACACTGGAAAATAAATTATGGTCATATTTAGAATAATTTGACATATGACACTAACTAGCTTGGCGTTTGCAAATTACTTAATCAAAAACCAGTGCCAAATCCAGACAGCATTGCTAAGTTACAGCTAGCTGGCTAACATTAACTTAGATAACAATTGGCTCACATGCTTTGCAGTAATGCTATGAGGTGAACTGTATTTATTAATTTTCTCAAACTCCCAAAATTCTCACTGAAATATACAAATGAAACATCCAATGTTCCTATTATCCTACAACTACAACTGCACCACACTTTTCTCTCAAGATGCTCTGATTGAAAGCTAACTTCATAGCATTCAGCTCTGATTCTCCATATGGCTGAATACCTCCATATACCTCAAGCCTATGTGGTAGTATTCCTCACTCTCTAATATGGCACTGTTTAAAGTACAAGTTTGCAGAAAATGGCACGACATTGCACCAAGCACACCCTGTTCATACCTGTTTCTATAACAGGCCTTTGCTTTTCACTTTAACTTATATACATATTACGATGTTAATAAATTGTACTTCCCTGAAGCATAAACATGCAACTTATTTGTGTTTTGTAAGCTGAGAGGATGTGGATCTCTGTGTGGGTGTGTGCATATCTAAGTTGAAGCTATGTTAAGAAGTCAGTTGTGTTCATGCACAAATGAAATGGATTGATAAAAAGACCAGGAAGAGACAGCCACGGCAGAACCTGTAATGCTCTTGATCTTGCTCTTTTAACCCTTCTTATCAATGTAACAAAGAAGGTCAGTGGGGAAAAATGAGGTGGGAAACACAAAGGAAAAAGCCATAAAAACGATCTAGGAAGTAAAACTGTGTTTCCACCCGAGGGGAAACAATGAGTTTGTTTTCAATCAGGAGAAAGCACCACATTGTCCAGAACTTCCTTTCCTTATGCCTTTCCATTCCTCTTGGTCAAACACACACAGGAGGACTAGTCTGTTTCTGGAGGGCAAGAAATCCTATTACTTTTGAAACCACCGCGGTGGCACCAAATGATAGTCCAGCTGGGTGCTTGATTGCTCTGACAACTGGCACTGATACAGAGGCAGTTAGTCATTCTACTGTATGTGCTGTTGAAACTTTTCCTTTGGGGGTGGAGAACATGTCTCTGCACCAGCTCATGCAGTTTCTATCATACATTTATGGCCTCTTCCAAAGGAATGATATTCAAAATTTGCCGTGCACGTAGCAGGAGCTGGGAAAATATCAAGCAGCAGCATTTGCAAACTGCACATTGTTTTAATTAAATTTCTCTGACGGATCACAGTATATAAGATAAGAGGAGTAGGATAATTACTTCTGAAGAAATGCCGAGGTTATCTGTAGCTACCTTTTATAATGGATGAAAACTCCAGCTGCTCTCACATTATAGACAAATCACAGGAGGACTGCACACGTCTATGTCTTTTGCAGTTTTTTCTAGATTACCAATGTTTCCTACCTCTGAGATCTATTTGTCTCCTTCCACTTTTCCATTCTGCCTCCCTCTCTTTCTCCTTGTTTCATTCTTTGTTTTCCCCGTACCCCTCCTGTCAGAAAAACACTGTGCAGGTCCAGCTCAGCCAGACTCAGTCTGAAGGCCAGAGGACTGTGTGCTCCCCTTGACAAAGTGCATCTGCCCACTTCATAATGACTCCTCAACCACAGGGAGACTCAAGGGGAGAAAAGATGAGGAGGGAATAGGAAGTGGAGAGGAAGCACCTGTAAGTTTGTTGCACTGGAGAGCGAATTTGGGAGAAGTATATACAGTTGTTTCGATCCAAGTGTGAGTGGTCTGCCTCGTGTTAAGTGTTGAAAAACAAAATGGTACGGGCCCTTTGAGGGCCTCTATGTATTGAATCTGAAGAAACTGTTACATACTACAATTTCCTTACTTTTTGTACTGGATGTCTTTTTTCTGGATGTCTCTCCTCTATCTCTGCCTCTCTCTTTCTCACACACACACACACACACACACACACACACACACACACACACACACACACACAACCATGATAAGCATCAAGAATAGTAAAACATGTAACTGCACGGCACTATTCAAAAGCATTCGCTCATTAGTACTTTCACCTCATGAACAGAGGCAGTTCGGAAGCTTCAAGCTGCATTCCACTGATTCCATCCCATACCGTAACATTGATCGAAACTCAAGGCTGCCCCTCAGGAAGCCTTTCCTGCTCAATAGCATGTGTACTACCATCTGAGTCTCCCCAACATTTTGTCAATACTTCTCCAGTCCCTGCTCGTCGTGAGAAGCTCTCTGTACAGGCACTCTCTATGGGGATCAATTAGTTGTCAGGACACAGAATGGCAACTGTCACATGCAGTGAATCCTGACAGGTCTGTTAAAAGGGGTTGTGTGGTTGGTGGTCTTATCATGATGGATCCCAGTAACAAGCTAGGTCCATTAATTTCCCCTTCACTGGTTTTAATTATTTAGGAGCCTTGTACTGAATACTGTAAAAGCACACACACATACACACACAATCCACAGCAGCTGGAAAATTATTTTCCCAATTAAACTTGTTTGCTGAGTAAACACATCCCAGTGCACCAAAGCCAAGGAGTTCCTCCTCAGCGGCGTTTGATATGCAAACTGGCCACCAATCTCCAATTTGCTACCACTGTAATTGTAAACATTAGCTGAGACGAGTTTACATATGGTAACATTCGTGATCCTTCCAGCTGCCACAAGTCTCGTCAGGCTCATATTAAACACATCTCTGCTTGACCATCAATACTGAAGCCTCAAATACATTTCAGTGACTTTACACTGCCGTCCCTCACTTAGTCCACCTTTGCATCACTTTTATATGACTGAAGGTTTTCTCTCTCAGCCCCCTCTTTTAACATGCACTCTTTCTTTATATGCCAGTCCTGGTCCCAGCTTCATTCATGGTACTTATGCACTGATACTGCCCACCTATTATACACTTCACCACAATAGTAGTAGAGAGTGAGTTCATATCCAACTCAGATCATCAAATATACAATCAGAAATCTGAAGGTATGATGGCATCTGATCAAGGTGAGATGTCCTGCTCGTCTCTCTCTTTGTCTACTTGCTGTCGGCAAACTTTGATTTCTACTAAAATGTATTCACTTCAGCACATCTGATGAGCTACACCTAACAGACGAGGATCAAAGAGTAACACTGAAGCAAAAAGACTTCAATCACAACTGAGGATTAATCAGTGCAGAGTGGTCCAACTTTTGTGTTTTGCAGAGTCACTGTAACGACAGTGAATGTCTTTGTTAAAGGAACACTTCTCCAATTTTCAAGCTCATGTTCATGAATTCATTTGAAGGTTGGTAGGTCTAGGAATTTCTAAACACATCCCATTTTTCTGCACAGGTTTACCGTACGTCTGCCGTCCACTGACCACATTCTGACATCAGTAGAAGGTGGGAGCTACAAGAGGAGTTTCATTTCATTCTCAGCAAACAAAAGAAACCAGTGACAACTCTGGTCCTGAGAACCACTTTTTAATCAACCAAAATGACTTTCCCGAATGTCACTGGAGAATTACTTTGTCAAGTCAAGGTGAGCTTACCTGAGCCACCGCTGAGGAAATGCAACAAAATGAGCCAGGAGCTGAGGCTGCTGCTGCTTTCTCTGGGCAGCAAGGGACTGAGATATAACAGCGGTAACAGTGGAAGACAACAGCAAGTCAAAGTGACCTGTTAATTTTGCTGGATTCAGGGCACTGCACACCTCTGCAGAGGGACTGCAGGCAGGAATCAAACAATCAGTGCCTTCAAGAACATGGGCGAGTCGACTACGGAGTACTTCTCTAACCCAAAGATAAAATATGTTAACCAAAAATGTAACAGCGATAAATGTTAAACCTTAGCAGCTGATAAGTTGGCTGGTAAACAGAAATAATGTCAAGATATTCATAGTTTTGTCAGCAGCAAAACTTTCCTCATAGTTGAACCATTTCAGTGAAAATGATACAACAGTCTTCCTCGGGTAACTACATTGTCCAAACTGGTATTTGGATCTGTATGTACTGATGAAAAATACAAATTCTATGAAAGTAACTTGCTCAAGTAGTGTTCTATCAGTGTGAATTTAGGAAGCTTTTCATTCAAAGTAACCTGCAGTCTACAGTCTGTGCAGGGTTTCATTTTTCCCAAAATGAACCTGGATGGAAATACATAAAAGCACACATGAAACAAGCACAAAACTGGCAGCTACCTTAACTCAGGGATCAAAACAGATATTGACAATAGTATAACTAAAAAGCAGCACTACTACCGTTTTATTTAGCTATTCATCATGCCAGCCTGGAGCGAACTCATTCATTCACATGGGTGCTTGATACTGTAAAAGACCTTAACAGAGAAAACATTGTAAACACTGGCCTATCGCAAAAAGATCATGTATCACCAGATGCAGGGCAACGTCTTTCAAAAAGACATAATAAAATAATTGCTAACTTCCCGTACATCAATCAGATTCGTTCCCCTGTGGACCTGAAGGTTTATTGTTGTAGCTGGATCATTTTTCAAAAGTACCTGTCCACTACACTGTGAAACAGGAAAATCCATTGTTGATAGTTGACAGAGATAATGTATCCAGACATTTTTCACTGAAAAGAAAGTGATGAGTCTGAGCTTCATTCAGGGTGCCTTAGGGACCCCTTCACAGGAGAGAAGGGGGGTCTCAGTCATCTTAATGGGGCTAGGTCGCTGAAGAGTATGAATAATGGGACAAAAGATGAGGAACTATTGAGAGGTCAGCGTAAACCATACATCATATGTCATCTAATTAACCTTAGCTGTCTCATTGTAGTTCTACAAGCATTTCAATCATGGCTCTGCACCAGGTTTGACTTCACACAATGGACAGTATACAACCTATTTCCAATCTTCCATTACTCCCTAAATACTCTATCATGTGTGGACTTTTCTGTGTACCATCCTAACATGCATAAAACATGATATATAACACATGAGCTACTGCCAGTGTCACACTGCAGCAACAGAACTGTGGCGATTTTTTGCGAACGCACAGCAGCTGGATCGGGGTCTTCCACCACACACTGTGGGAGTGAGTTACTGTTCTCCTGGGAAATAAAGTCTAATTGATAATTACAAAGAGAGCAGACAGGACGAGGAACCAGCCCACACATTCTCTCACTACTACATAAAAATGTGCACAGCATGCTAAATACTGTACCAATATCTATGCATATTGCAGAAGGAATGTCTGCTGTATCCGCTCAAATTACACTTCAATCGATAGCAGACAGAAAACAATATTGGCAACATTTGGAAACTGTTATTGTGAAATCACTTGAAGATATGAATGCTGCACGGTAATGCGGAGATATTGTACTGTGTACTAAGAATAATTGGCTTTTCACACAGTGGGTGAAGGAGTTTTAGATTCACTGATTATTATTCTTCATGAAGTCATTAGCTAGTTCCTTGTGGCACTCTGCCGGCCACATCGCTTCATTGGTTGTTTGCAAGTGACCAGCTGCTTCACTTAAATGTGGCTGGCAGACTGCAGTAGTGGCACTCAAGGAAATTCAAGTAACAGGATCTTATCAGGAGCACATGCTACTGAGGTGTAATGTTGCTAAAGCACAATGTTGCTTTAAAACTACACTTTCAAAAGGCAGTTTTAACAAAAGGAGCGCAGACTAGTGAACCAGCAGCAGCCAGTTTCTGAGAAATGACGATGTGAACGATGATTAATTGAATATTTCCACATCTTAAGTCTGTAATTAGATATCCAAGGGATGGCTCTAATTAAGTCACACTGTAGAAGAAGAACTCCCATGGACAAAGGTGCCAATTATGGATTTTTTCCTTATCACACAGTGAATAGAAGAACAAAATCAGTTTCCTATATGGGCCAAAAAGGTGTGATAACAGCAAGGAGTACAAAAGAATATTCTGAGAGTCGAGCACTTCTTTCTTCCCTGATGATATTAGGGGCACTTCTGAATATATCAGTTATGGTTACAAGACACTCTGTTGTTTATGACACATATAAGAAAGATCACACAAGATAATAGAGGAAGATACCGAGGCAGGAACGGACAGAGAAACTGATGAGGTCACCTCACCTTTTCTCAACTAACACTGACTTGACTTTTGCACTCCTGTAATGTTTTTACCTCCTGACCTGCATTGAGTCCACCTGACTGTACCCCCCTGGCCTCACACAGCATTCCTGTGAGGATCATGTCTACATCTAATTCCCACTACCCTATATATTGTGAGTTTTCAACTGCTAGGCCAGATAATCCTATTACAGTCTGCTACAGTAATTCCAGTCCAGCTGAGATCTTAATCCAGTTGTCTTTGCATTTTTTAAAATTTCAGTCTGTATTGAATAAATCTTTCATCCTCAATTATGGAATTATATCCCGTACCCTACACGTCTGGGACCTGGCTAAAGCCTGAGGAGTGCTCCCCTCTACAGGAGCTCTAGTCACCCAGTTCCACCCAGCCGTGGTGGGGGTACTGAAGCTGTTTTTAAGAAACATCTCACTGTATTTGTTGTAGTTTTGACTATTTTATCAGTTTGGATTTTTTTCATACTGTATAATAACCCGATTTGCTGTGTAATCAACTATCGACCCCCAAACTCAAACATGGGTTTACTCAATGAATTCTACGAGTTACTGTTCCCTCGTGTACTTAAACCTGATTGGGCCATTCCAGTTTGTGACTTTAACATTCACACTGACAGGTCTTTTTACTCTTTTCTCAATCTTTTGACCTTGTGCAGCATGTCTCTGGCTCCACACATAACCATGGGCACACTCTTGATGTAGTTTTTACTCTGGGCATGTCTCTGAATTCCTTGAATAAGACTGACTTTGTCTCTGACCACAAATGTAATACCGTTGACGCACCCTTACTACCTATTACAATAACCCAGAAATGTAGAATCCACTCTCGCATCTTTAATAAGCAGTCAGCAGCCACATGTTCCAGCTACTTCTCTAGTATGGCCAATTGCCCTACTCACTTCGCTTCTATTAATGACCTAGTTAGTCGGTTTAATGAAGTGTGTCCATCAGCCCCTGACACTTCCACATACACTTCCAGGGCTGTCCCAGTTATTAATACAATCCCTGGGATCAACGATGACATCCGACAACAAAGAAATGAATATAGGAAGGCTGAACGTGGATGGAAAGGTCGAAAGTTCATCACCTCAATATGAAGGAGCTACTGTTTGAACTGAACCAGATAACAGTAATAAACACAACCCACGGCTCCTATTCGGCACTATTAACCAGCTTCTATCCCCTTCTTTCCGCCATTCCCGCCTCATCTTCTAATGACAGTGAAAATTTCCTATCTTTTTTGTGGGCAAAACCGATGGCCTGAGGTCCCATTCTCCACTGTCTATTTGACCATCCACACCATCATCTCTATACAGATCCTTATAAACACTGTAGATCATATGCATCCCTCCTCTAGTCCACGTGGCAGAATTCCTCCAAAATTCCTAAAATCCATCTTTTCTGACTCAGGTCCCAGCTTGCTCTCTCTTTTCAACCACTCTCTCACATCTGGGTCCTTCCCTGAATATTCTAAAACTGCCAGTGCTCAGCCACTTCTTAAAAAAATTCTCAAGACCGAGCCCTGTTAGAGAATTACAGACCAATCTCCAAGCTCCCCTTTTATCCAAAATCCTTGAGAAAACTGTCACCGACCAACCCCTGAAGTTGGTTGAGGGTCATAAGATCTTTCACAAATTTCAGTCCCGCTTTTATCACTTGCACAGTGCTGTGACCGCTTTACTGAGAGGAACCAATGATATTCTTATGCATGCCGACAAAAGTGAATACTCACTTCATTCTACCAGTCTTGACTGCTGCCTTTGACACCATCGATCATGCCATTTTACTTAATAGGTTGCATAGCTGCGTTGGTATTTCCGGTATAGCTTTACATTGGTTTCACTCCTATTTGACAAATTGTTATTTTAATGTCTGTATCAACATTGTGCCTTCCTCAGCTGCCCTGCTGTGTGGTGTCCCTCAGGGGTCAGTCCTTTGACCAACCCCTTTGTTCACTGAACATGCTTCCTCTTCCTCAACACTCTGGAATCATCTTCCCCAACTATCGAATCTGCTGAATCTTTGGATTATTTCATCAGGCTTCAAAAATGCATCATTTTTGCTCTCTGGTCTGTGTCCCATTGTGCTGTGTTTTATATTGTAATATATATATTTACCTTATTTGTTTATTGATTGATTGATTATTGATTTATTTAGCTTTTTCATGCGTGTGTGTGAAGTACTTTGTAATGTGTTTTTAAAAGTATACAAATAACAACAGCCATGTTCTGAGCACACGCTATGCATACATTGTTGTACAAACCCTAGTTTTACAAAGTCACATTTGTATTTTGGAATATAAATGAGCAAACTTCAACTACCATCACTATAAATTCAGCTTTCAGCAAACTTGGTGCAGAAGTGTTTGTGTGGCTGCCTCTGAGCAGCACACTCTGCTCCGCCTACGTTGTAAAACATAGATAAATATATTTTTTCAGCATCTTTTCATTGTGCATAAACCTTGTGTTTCCACACATATTGTTTAAAAAAATAGACTTGTAGCGTAAATAAACATTTTAGGTCGCGGTTTCGCCTTTGAGACACAGCTGAGGTGCAAGCCTGTTAGATTAAAATGAGAGATGCGTCTGTTGTGTGAGACACATGAGTAGAAAAACACATCTGAGAAAGCTTGTCAGCAAAATCCTTCCAAAAGCAACCACGAGGTAAGCCAACATTACTAATGCAAACCATAATATAACTGCAATACATAACGCTAGTCATACTTCTGAGGTTATTTTGATGAATAATGCTGATGTAGTGTAATCAGTAATGCATTACTTTTAAATGACAGTAATATGAAATATACCACATTTAGTAAGGAACTTGTCCAACACTGTTCACTATAGTGATCCACCAAACTACCTTCTTCTATTTGTGCCTAAGCACTTTGCAGGAGAGCATTATTTGTTCTTGTTGTTCCTTCAGATATCAGATACTCTGTTGACTGTTTAAATGCAGTCGTGAATCATAATTTGTGGCAGTTCACCGTTTTGTCTGTTTAGTTTGCCTTCATTTCCGACATGTTACTTGTGACTCTTGGTATTGGATTTTAGTACTGGGGAAACTCTCTGACACACATACACCCTATTTCAGTCTAGTAATGTAGTGCTCAACCAGGAGAGAGGCCAAAAAGAAAGGATAAAAAAGGTAATTAAAAAAAAGGACTAATATTAAAACATGATCTCTGTGTTTGATATATGATGACAAATTCTGGACATGGCAGGACATGGTATTCTTTTTCATTTCATGGACTTACATCACTTTATCACATGACTTCTGGTTTTACAAACATATTAGTTGTAATACCTGTTGTCCAAATTAACTCTTCGTTGAAAATGTGTCCCCAAAATTTACCAAAAACCAAGTATTAAAAACTTAAATTACTCAAATTAATTACCATCATTTCAAAGCTGAGCTTAAACTTGTACATCAGTAAATGTTTGTAGGTAGATCAGGGAGAGGGAAAGTGAAGAGACACACACACAGAAACAATAACTGGCAGAGCAGCGGTATTGTACCAAAAAACTGTCTTCAACTGTCTTTCAACTCGAATATCTAAAAATAACATGAATGAAGCAGACTTCTTTAAATTTTCTAAGGTCTATGAAGATCAAAATTGGTGATGAAAATGAACGTAACAAAATAAATACTGTGGTTTCGTTCTGGAATTAATTTACATTTCAACACTGAAACGGAAATAATCTTAACACAGCTCATCTTGGTCCGTCCTTTCATGTGTGGGTGGTCAGTTTAGTTTTGGTCAAACCCTCGAGAACTCTCCAACTTTCTCCTCTGAAGGTGACAGCTCTGTGTTTCAAACCTTCGCTCTGTTTTGCTGTCTGACTGACTGACTGACTGTGACACTGACAGGTGGATTTTTCATGAAAGAAAATGTCATCATCTCTAAGGGCTTTATCAGCCCTTGAAGAGTCATTTCCACTGAGTTAGACATGTCAGTGCTGCAGACCACCTAGTGAGTTGAAAAGGAGGGTAAAAGCCCATTGGGCGCCATGCATCAAGGTGAGGACAGGGACAGGGATGTGGTGAGGCAACTGCTACAAACTATCCCACATTCCCCTGGAAAAAGGGGTCTAACATATGTGTCTGAGGGTGCTGTGGGAAACAGACTCAACATTGGGACTATAAAAGGCTCCATGACAGGTCCAGCGTAGCCAGGAGGAGAGTGGGGAGGGGGCCTGGAGCTGTATCAGGGGGGAAATTAATTCATCCTTGCTGAGAAAGTCAAATATAGCTGCTATGGAAAACATGCATCAAATGTCTGCCTGTGGTGACAGGTGGGCCAGTTCAGGTGTGAGTTTCCAGTCTTTGCCCCACACATCAGACTGGTAAAGTGAGCTGCAGAGAGCGGCTGAAGAAAGAGAGAGAGCCAGTCATTTTTGATGGAACCCCATTGGAAATCTATTAATATAGTACGTGACCTAATAAAACTGAGAATACCTATCCTGCCTCCACGTCCCAAAACCCCATTTTCCGGGCTGCATTTGTATAAGTATTTTTGACAGATGTGTCCCAAGTCTGAAATGACGACAGAACCATATACTCAAACTACAAACTACTCACATCTCATGTGGATGGATTAATCTTTTTTATTTATTTTTTTTTTTTTAGGGACCCAATCAACAGGGACCTTCAGACATTTAAACTCAGTCTAAATAGACCCAATCCAAAATGCAATCAACCCAAACAGCCCGAAATAGAGACAGAACATCCACACTGACAGCTGCATGATGCAACGCCAATTAACGGGCAGCCGCCGTCGAAAAGAGCAGCAATAAATGTCATTTTTCCCGACACTTCACAGTTTGCATAATTTGTCTTGCATCAAAACACACATTTTTCTGCTGTCATGATTATAACACATCATGTGATCGGCTATGACAGTGAGTGAGCTTACACACACAGACTCCAGACCAGCAGCAATAAAAGGGGACCCTACCCAACCCCATTAGACTGATTTGGAACCAGCCCTATGAGAGATCAGAGTCAGGATCCGGTTCCATAAAAGTCCACCAGACTGAAACATGATGACAAAATACCCCAAATCATCTCTGGTGATTTGGGGAATTTTGTGGGTCATAACAGCAAAAAGTTTCAACTACGGTCATGCCATTTTTGCAGACTGACGCACCATAAAGACACCTTCCGTAATCATCCATTCCCAGTTCGTTTGATGAATTTCATCCAAACAGGCTCGACCAAACTCTCTCAGACGTCTGCCACACTGTCACATTTCTTTTCACAGGCTCACACAGTATACTGTAGGACAACATCTGACATTATGGAGCTTAAGGCACTGATGCTAAAACTCTCTCCCCATTGTCAGCCCCAAAACTGATGCTGTGTGGGTGGCAACTGCAATGTACTTGCTGATGGCCTGTAGTTCTCTTTCACACTTCAAGGGCCGACTTTAAGATAAGCGTCTATCATGGAAATTTAAGAATATGTCTCTGGGCACAAGTAGCAGGCTGTATGGGTTTCTGATAGAAAATTTGCTTGCTAAATAAACAAATGTATATATTTTAATTTCATGCATCACTTTTCTTCTCACTTATTCTTGAAACCTTGGATAAAACACACACAAGACAGATCCTCTTATTGTGGTTATGAACTATTGGTTTGGTGGATTTGTGGTGTAATTTTCAGGTTATAAAAAGCAAAGCTTTCTCACTGCTTTAAAAACCCTCAATAAAAAGGCCCAATAAAAGTTTCTGATGTGCACTTTCAGAATCGCGGCTGCAGCTACAAAAACCTCTACTTGTGTAAATTTATGATGATATTAAATTACATGAACCAGCGTGAAATGTTCTGTTCACTATGAGACATGTATGCAGTGTGTGTCTCCCGTGTGACTGTGAAATCTCTAAGACTAACGTTACACATGTGGCTCCATCCCAGCACATATGTGGATTACTGTTCCATGTTTGAATGATAAGCCCTCCCAGCAGCAGTGATTCTCTGCACAGTTATATGTAACTTCAAGGTACAAGCACTACAGAGATGTTACAGGAAGATACAGAACCAAAAAGCAAAGCAGTGGCATCAACAGAAAATAATACGAGTTCAGGATGAAAACAATCATGTTTCCAAACACTCCAAAACATTAAGCATGAACAGATGAGTGTGGCATGTGCGTCTGTGCACGTGAGCAGACGCACACAAGAGATGTCTATGAGGATAAAAAGAATACAAAAGTGACTGAGGTAGATGTGAGAACAGCCTGTGTTTTCGACATTACAGGAATATTTGTTGACACCACTGTACAGCAGGACAATAAGCACAAAGCCCATCAAGGCCCAGCAAGTCTGTGCAAATCAAGTTCATGGCTCATTCTCAGCACAACACGGCTTCATAGAAAACCTCGACACAGAAGCCTCAATGAAAACGTCACTGAAGGACTTTTCTAATTGCAGAAAAAAGAATTCAGATTTACTTTTTAACAAATGCCTTTAGATGTGCACATTAACATTGACACAAGCATTCCACCATTTATCATTACCCATTTTAAACCTGATTGATTTAGACTGATTCAAATAGAACTTCAGAATTAAGCAACTAAATTACCGCTCATCAGATCCTGATGAGACTTCTTCTCATTCTCATTTATTTATTGAACTGTTCTTCACATTGTATAATAAGTATTAAAATTTAAAGATGAAGAATATCACAACCTGACATTTATTGACAGGCAACATGTGCAACATACTTGTCTCTCTCAGAGACACAACTTAAACCACAGCAGTCTACTATTCATTACTGAGAGCATCTTAGAGCTTAACAAGCTCCAGTGGAATAAAATAAATAACGTTTTATAAAACAAAAATGAGCATAACAGCTGAATGTGCACATCTCACCAAGTTAGAATCATAAATTATATATACTGAGGCAACAAAGTGATTCACTCTTACAACTTCAGAGATTACAAAGATTTGTAAAATATTGTTTCTAGTCAGTCAGCCTTCAATTTTTCTGTGTTTAACGGACCAGGGGCAATAAAGTGCACAGCACAGAGAGAGAGAGAGGGGATGGAGATCAGTGTGATTCATATCTCTAAAAGCTTATTTCTTTAGCATCAATGGCATTTTTCTCTTCATAAATATATGAATCTCTGCCGGGTTGCTGGTCAGCTTATTCCTCTTCTAGTCCACAGTGTTTTCTGCTGTGCTGACTATCCACGCTCGTGACGAAGCACAGAGGCAGGCTCGTGCTGCTTGTGCGAGAACGGGAATGCGTCCTTTATTGTCCTGCCAAAAAACAAGAGGCTGTCCACTTGGTGGGATGATCGGCTCTGATAGGTGAAGGCTAATCTGCGGTGATGCTGGGGTGCGGATGATGCCACCACCACGTTCCATACGTAGCATGCAAGGAGCTGCCTCGTGTTGCTTTCTGCAAGGCCTCGGAGCTGCTCGCTGCCAAACGCCTCGCCATTCTAATGTCTGATGAGGTTTGTGCTGTTGAAATTGTTTTCATTGTGTTCCTCCACACGGGATTTCCTTGAAACTCTCCTTGCAAGTTGCAAATTTATTGTCTTTTTCCAGGCACTTCACAGAACTGCCAGACAGGCGAAGATATTTTAGCGGCGCATACAGAAATTATCTTGAGTGTTTTGCATCATCTGATCAGTGTAGAGACCACTGAACGCATGCTGGCTGATAGTGATCAATCGCAGCACCTTTAATCACGAGTGATATGATATGACTGGGCACACATGGTACATAGTTTAAGTCTTTAAAATCTGGTTTCTACATCATCATGGCATGCAGTACTACTATGCACATCCAGTGAACAAGAAAATACTCAGAAATGATCAAAAGGCTCTACTGCATTACATTTAGTCCTGACATATGACCCAAACTTAATAACTTTGTATTTTGATAACGACAGAGAGAGTCAGAAAAACAATGAAAAGACTGGGTCCTTGGTGAGTTAAGGCAGCTCCCCTTCCTTTATAATATTGCTGATTTTAGAAAAATAATGACAAACAAAAAACACATTTCCTTGTAAGTAGCAGAGTACATTTGAGGTGATTCAGCCTGTCAGCTTCTTGCAGAAGCCCAGAAAATTGTCCGTGTTGTACTGGGTTGGTTTGGTTCAAGTTTTTAGAATAGCCATTGGCAGACTGCTGCTGCCCGACTGGTTTGGAAGACTTGTTGAGAGAGAAGACAGCAATGTGTCTCCTTTTTATGATGAGTGGTCTTATTTATCAGAGACACTGTGTGCTCACATAGTTTATACACATTTCTCTCTCTCTCTCCTCCCTTTTTTCTCCCTGCAGCATGAGCTTTTTTTTTCATTATCTCAGACTCTGTGTGGGACTGCAGTATATTCTGAGTAAGTGGCCGCTGGAAACAAGCTATGAATCATAATGAATGGCTGAAAAATCAGTTGTAATTGCACCCAAAGGCTCTCTTGTAGACACAAACTATGTTCTGTGTCTATTTGCATGTTTTTAATTTTTTGCTTACAGTATATACTGTTGATGCACAATTCGGTTAGTGCCAATGCTTTAAATCTTGACTGTAATTCATAGAAGTAACGACAAATGTAATGACTGCTTGCAAAGACAAAAATATAACTTTACATCCACCTGTCCAATATTCCAAAGTCATCTTTTGTATATAGTTTATTTGGATATATTAGCAGCCAGGCCTGGAGACTGAGGTACTGGTCAGCCTGCCCAACACTTAAGAAAAAATATATCATAACTAATGACCTACTTGCTATTCAGCCAATGCTGAAGCATCAGCTCACCAGTTCAGAAATTCTCAAGTTTTAACAGTATGTTAGCTCATTCAAGGTTATACTAAAAACATGTATTTATTCTCCATGCTCTTTATTAGAAAATGTTCTGGATTTGAGAGGAAATTCCACCAGTTAACTGCAGATTTCTATTCCATTCCTCCACCAAATGTTTGATACAGTGTGTTCTAAACGAGATAACAAGTTGACATTTTCATTTCAGCCTATCACGCTGATCTTCAAGTCTTGTTTCTGTGCAATATCACATCATTACAAAGAAGACCCATGCTGCCATTAATCTGCCTTAAATTTAGAATTCCATTAAAAGAGCGCTATTGTATTCACTACTCTATACAACAAAGCAGGAACCAATATTCTGCAAATAATGAAGCGCATATCTTCATAAAGCAGAAGTAATCACTGGGAGCTGCATCGACAGGTGAGAGCTGAACAATGCGTCATTCAGCATTAACAGTGAGATGTGCAACAGTCACATTACAGGACATGTAAACAACTTCAACACATTATGCAAAAGGAAAACTCGCAACTTGACTAATCTATAAGAAAAGTCTGACATTACATCTTTTGGCCCCATCATTTGCCTGTTTTGTGTGTTTGATAAAGTGATGAAGTGCAACCTTTCACCAGAGCACACAGCGAACTGATTGCCATGCATGCAGAGTCATCAGCTGCCTGTAAACATGCAGGCGACACAGCTTCTGTCACAGATAATGTCACCTGGATGCTTGAGGCAGGTGTTGAGTTATGCGAGGCGGCTTTTGAGTGCAAGTGTTCCCATTATCAGCAGCACATTGTCCCCTGAGGGTTAAATGTTAAGATTACTGCCACGGGGCTGATCAATGCTCTAATGTAAACAACAGCACACAGAACTCTCACAGAACTTGCAGTATCAATCTGTACTTATACGTTGACGGCACACAGCCCAATTAAATCTGTGGTTTGAGTTTTGCCACCCTGAGCTGCACTGCATGCATTTGATCATTGTTGTAACTGCAACACTCCATTTGTAAAGTTTATTACGAAACACGTCTTGTTTTTCCCCAAATATTATTGTACATCTGGACATGAATAGCACACTGGTTGTATCTGGTGGAAATTCCTGAAATTTTCTAAACCGCAATTAATCCATTTTTTCTAATATTGTGCAGCCCTGAATTGCTGAGCGGCACATCATGAGTACATCATTCAGCTTAAAGGTGATGGCTTGACTGTCACTGGCTGATTGCTGGTATCTAGATCTTGATGAGAGGTTCAGTTCTTGAAACATTTTATTTCCTTAATGTTTCGTCTTGTAAATCTGGGATTACATGTCCCATTGTTACAAGCTTTCTTGTATTTTGGATTTCTATTAGCTGTTAAAAGACATTCTGTTCTTTTTTTTTTTTTTTTTTTACACAGATCCTCATGCACACCTCACCACTCAAAAACATCTTTGATATTTCCACTCCTGAGGTTTTCTTCTGTTTTTCTCCCGTATGTCCTCAGGTTTTGGGATCTTTTTTTAGCTAATATAAAGATTGTTCTTTCAGATGCTAAGCCAATCTGCTTGGGCTCTTTCATACCATTAGTACTCCCTGGCTGCCTGCAGCACCTTTTAACATATCAGCTTTCTTTTTGGATGTGTTTTTTCCTCTTGTATGTTTTTCTGTCTTTAAGGTCTCTTCTCTGTCAGCACATTTCCATCGTCATTTCTGCTTTCCCCTCCTGCATGTTTTGATATTTGCAGCGACTCTGGATTTGCAGGCACTTCTGTGCTTGTGTTTTTGCTCTTGTGTGTTTTGATAACTGCGCAGTTTATGGATGTGGAGCGCATTCGCCTGAATATCTGTTTGTTCTTGAAGCATGGTTGTCCTTGGGGGCCGTTATAAAATGCTGACATGCTGCTGGCTGTCACCTCGATTAAAGGCATTAGTTCATCCTGTTTGCACACAGGCTAGGTTGGTTTAGAGGAGCAGAGTATTTCCCAGTGAATAAAGACTAATTAAAATGCAGCTATTACACCGTATTCAGCATCTGCATGTGATAGCACTTAGTAAACGAGGCTTATTGATCAACAAGGCTTCCAACTGTAACATGACTGCTGCTGTATATGTTAGGCAAAATCAGTGCTTTATTGTCTTAATAATATCTACATTGTGTTTCATCATCTTGCCTATTTTTCATTCAGGAGGGAGGTATAGGGCCAACAATTCAATTCAGCTTTATTTATATAGCACTATATCACAACAGTGGTTGTCTCAGGACCATACTCTTAATCTACAGAGACCCAATGATTCCCCCATGAGCAAGCATTTGGCTTCAACTCTACTGGCTGGGAGAGCTCGTGCCTCAATGAAAAGAGCGCTACAGCATTCAAGAGCAATTTCTAGACCCTTGTTGCTTCACTCTGTCTGTACATTTACTGTGTCAGGATCATTTCTGAGTATACTGCACAAGTGTTAAAATGTTCATTGGAAAATGTGGCCAGCAAGCTGGTTGAGAGAACAATTCAGATCACAAGGATGTGTGTATTGCTTCACATTAACGGGTACGTGTTCAGTGCTGCAATGGCCGTCTTATGGTTTGCTCCATTGTTTGGGGATTTTGTACTATATTTGCATGATGCTTATTCAGGACTCAAGGCAGAGATTATTTTTTATTGTTTTGAAGATTTTTTCTGCACCACTCACAGAATGTTTTCCATGCTTTCCTAATGTATTTGGAGAGCATCCTCAAGAACAGTCTCTTCTGCCAAATTTTGCATTTACTGTTAGAAATGATCCAGTGACCCAGTTTTTTTTTTTTTTTTTTTTGGTCTCAAACAAAAGTTTGCATTAATTTAAGACTCCATTTAAAGCAGAAAATCAAGCAACTCTTCCCATGATGTGATCTGTTGATCGTCTAGGTTTAAGTCTACAACTTTTGTCACACTAATAGCAGGACTGGTCAGTCTGTCCACCGCCACTTTGGTCCACACTGAATCATCTCAACAGATATTGCATGGAATGTCAAATGACTTGGTACAAACATTTACAGTCGCCAGAAAATGAAGCCCTCTAACTTTAGTAATCCCCCTGATCTTTTCTCTAGTGCCACCATAAGTTTGATATTTTTGGGTTTTTAGGTGAAAAATCTTTTAACTATTGATTGAATTTGCATGAAATTTGGCACAGATGTTCCTGGTTTAATGTCTTGTTGGACTGTAAAATGGCAATAATTTCTTGTTATTACAGCATTCTAGAGAATACATACAACAACATAACACTTAATTTGCTGCTTTGACACAAAGACCTCATCAAAAGTCTTCAAAACGTTTGCTTTTTAAGAATTGTGAAACATTGTCATTGTGGTCACCATTTACTGCTTAAAGATAATGATAAATTGTCTCCCAAGAGACTAATTGACTGCAGGCCAAAATGAAAGCAGCCCCTCCTCTGAGCACTATTAAAGCAGATGTGTTAATCACTCCTGTTTAAAGGGAGCTGATGAAGAGTATGTTCCCCACAAGGCTAATGCATCTCATTTAGCAGAATGGCATTTTTATGGGGGCCTGACAATATCGTGGTGAAAGGAGAGTCCTGCTGCAGCAAAGTCAACAATCACTGTGGGTGGACCAGTGGTGTGATACCAGAAGACTGCAGCCCAAAGGTTCAGTCTTCTCTTGACCAAAATGCAACTCACAATTCTCAAACTGGACACGCACGCACGCACGCACGCACGCACGCACGCACGCACGCACACACACACACACACACACACACTTCCACCTTTGTGACGACCATCACTGACAGGATGCATTCCACGATGCATCCCTTTACCTTAACTGTAACCATCATAACCAAATGATCAAGACCCCAAATCTAACCTAAACCTTCCAACCAAGTCTTAAACTTCTACAAGTCCTTTGTGAGGACCGGCCAAAACGTCCTCATGTTTTTAAAAAAAAAAAAAAAAAAAAAATCTGCTGGTTAAAAACTTGTCTTCACAACGTCATCAGTACAAGCATACACACACAGTCAAAACATTGTTCTTCTCTTCCTCATAGAGAACAGACTCCCCAGATAGTTATATTAGTCTCTTTTTATCAAAAAGGTAAAATCTGTGTGAATTTCTCAGATGATGACAACAAGCATCTTATCTCCTGCAAAGTTAAAAGCCGCCTCTATTTTTCCATCATCACTCCAAAATATAAGAAGCCCTTAAATTTACAGACTTTACAAGATATAAGATTTAGGACACAATAATTTTGTTATTTTTCTCTTTTGCTTTTTGTCTTTCTGAAAGCCAAAAACAGGAGTTAAAACATCCCCATCTCTGACTATCAAAGTATTGACTAGGGTATATTAGTGATAAAAGCTAAAGGTGTTCAATACAAATTTGTCATTATTTTAGTATTCCATGGACTAAATTGCTGAATTATTAAGATTCAAAAGATACACTAATTGTCCAGAATTACCACCTTATGCCTCTGCAAACCAGTCAAGTTGCAGATACATCCATATCTTTTCAGACTCATACAACAGATAGAGTGAGGACTTTGAAGAACTTTAATAAAGGGTATTAAAAGGCTCCAGACTGCAACCATTTTTGAGAAACAGTCTTCATATCTTCCCAGGCTAAACTTAGAGAGTATTTTTAGTAGAGAGGACTGCTAGAGAACTTTGTCACATGGTGCAACAACAATCACCTGAAGCTCATTACCAGCAAAAACAAAGATGCTTCACACACATCTTCAACTCGGCAGCACAGAAGATCTACACAATCACCGTTTCAGTATCTGACCAAATGTGAAAAATGGTCACAGACCTCCCTTCTGTTCCTGAGTTATGCTGTTGAATAATGGCTTAACGGCTTTGCAAGCTGTAATTTCCTCGAGGGCAACAAACTCTACATTATGTGACACAATAACTCATTTATGAGGATCAACAAAGTGCAGCACAAAGAAGACTCCTATATGTAAGACTGTCCTTGCAAAAATAAGTGGATGTTTCACTTCATAGTTTATTCATTTACAACAACATTACAAGACAGAAGGTTGGAAAGTAGTGAAAAATGCTCATCACGATTTCCTAAACTCCACGGTGACAGGGAGGGGTGAGGCAAGGGGTTTTCAGTTGGTTGCAATTTGCAAGCTCACCCCTAGATGACACTAATTCTATACACTGGACCGTTACCAATCCAAATAAGATGCATATATTCCAATGTTCTCTTCATCAAATCAAATTAAAAAAGGATAAATACAGTAGCTTGATTCAAAGAACACTGTTACTCTATGCAAGCCAAGATTTGTCCAAATGCTCAACTTGATTCTTGTGGTCCCAAAGTCCAAGGAGATTCTGATTGTTACGATGCATCTCTCACACAGGATTTGTGTATGGCTGAAATCCTCCATTCCACATCAAGCTTCACGTGGTCGTTGGAGAAGCTGAGTGTATGCTAATCAAGCCATCTTCATTTGAAGAGCATCCTGACTCTTGCAAAGCTTTAATCCATGACAGCTTGTTCTGAATATTATCTAATAATTGGCACATTCCCCTGGTGAGAATGGGCCTGCAATCTCTTCCCCCACCATGACAGTGTAATGGATTGCTATGCACATTCCACGTGGCTTTGAACTTATCTTCATTTTTCCTCCCCCCCGACTAAATTCTCAGCTGCCTCCCACCTCTCCCTGTATGGAAATATGGTACATCGCATTATTTCACTCCATTGCTTTTTGCCTAAGGGTATGTACAGTAATGTTAAAGATTAATTTCATGGTCTGCTATTTAACATGATGTTTACCCTGAAATAATATGGTGAAAAAGGATCATTATAAAATAAACTGTAGCACTAAGTATGTGTTTCATTTTAATTCTGTTGTGTTTCACTCATTATGTTGTGTATTTGCTCTCATGGACTTCATGGCAAATTAGTAAATATTTTCACAGTGACCTCACACACACTCAGGAAACACACACAACCTCAGCTCACAGGCGGGGTGAGGAAAGACATGTGCTCCCTTGATCTCCTAATCTCACTGGGCTGCACTACAAGCCAGCAGACCAGCAGATGGGCAATTCTGCACACTGGGTTTTTCAGGTCGGTGGGGAAACAGTAGACACAGCAGGTTACAGAGAGCCAGTGTTTGAGGGCAGTAAGAGGTAAACATCAGCCTTTTTCCCTGCTTAGTAAACTAACAGCTTCAAGCATCAACATTGCCTCAATAGCCTGTGTTTGAGACCTGCTGATTGCAGGCACCACCACAGGCTCTTTTCAATGGGTAATATTTTTCTCCTCTTGATTATTTTTGCTCTCAGCCTTCAGAAGTTTTTAAGCATCACACACTGTAAATAAAAAACAGCCAAAACCAAAATACTGAGTATTTTTCACTTTGAAAAAAAATTAAAGCAAGTAACAATTTCTTCAAAAATTGGACATATATAAGTATTTAGCATTCGCAAAACATGCTTTGTGGGAAAGGTAATGCTGCCTCAATTACATTTTTTAAGTGACATATTGAAAAAAATACTAGAATTGAAGCTGCTTTGATCAATATTTCTATTAGCTACATGTAATGCAAAAAGGTTCACTGATAGTGATGAGCCCACAGAGAACTGTTGTCCGACTCTGCCGTGTTAGGTTAGGTGTTATGTTAGGTAGGTGTTAGGTGGTTTTCAGCAAAAAAGCCCTAAAACTAACTATATGCAACCTGCTCAGCACCAAACAGACAAAATCAGTGACCAGCTGGTGAACATAGCAGAGCATTTAGCAAGTAAAGAGCCTGATATTTCCCTCAGGAGTTGGTCAAGACCAAGACCAAAGTGAAGCTAACAGGAGAGTGAATATCGAATGCACATTTGCTAGCTTGATTAGAAACACTTGATAATGTCTTAATTTTTATTGGATGTTTAAACGAGCACCTGGTTGCTAACAAGATCGCTATATCACTTCTATAAAGGCAATATACTGTGAATGTTGTGCATAGAGCTTGTTTCCGCTGACAAAAGTTAAAGATCAGTAACACCTGTTCTTTTCCTACTATGACAAGTCAAAATGTCTCCTGTGAAAAAAAATCTATCATCAATGGCTCTACAATATAAAGCACTACTTAATCATCACCAGCCACCAGTTGAAACACACTTCAAGATATGCGAGGCAGCATGATGGCAAGAACGACCAATCACCTCATCGGGCCACCTGGTTTAACTCTCACATTTGATCTAATTTAGCTCCCAACCAGCCAGATCTGGTGTATCTTAATAAGTCATTTGAGGACATAATCGATCCGAATGTCACCAGTATAGTGTTGATTCACTGATCCAGGATTGGCCAGCTAATCCACCTGGCGTGTACCACTCGTGATAAAGAGAAGTCCAAATCAACCTGAGGGACTCAAGGAGGCCAAAAGACATCAGTTCGACCAAGATAAGGCTTCTCCTCTCTGTGCCCACTTACAGCATTCCCACCTCCCTTGGCACATACATTCGCCTTGTGTCTAAATCAAGCAGTAAGGCCTTTTATTAATAGCCTGTCAGCAGAGTTAACATTTGTTTCATGTGTATTCATCTGAACAGGTTTTACAAATGACCTGGTACTTGTGAACCTGCTCTTGAAAAATTAGCCTTGTTTTTTACCCTCTACTCATGAATTTCAATGACTAAGTGAAAAGGGCTATGTGTCTACCTAGATGCTGTTTTCAGCCTTGGGGTAAGAAAAAAAGAAAAAATACTATATTTAGATTGCTCAGAAATATGAAACATTGAGGCTGTTGTGATGGTAGTTACGTAACTGCTGAGAAGGAAATGCAAAATGTAAAACTGCAGATTATCAAAGGACTTCAACTAGTAATGACGCAATATATGAAAAAAGATGCTTTAAATAGCCCTGTTGCATTAGAAAGTGCCAGTGTTACGCAGGTGACATGTACAGATATGTTCCTCCCTGCCACTTGTTTACTGTCAACAGACCACCAGAAACATAAGCATTTGAAAACTGAGGTCTAAGAGGAAGGGAGTCACACAGGAGCCACTATAGCAGACGCTATCAAGAGTTATCTAGAGGAGATCTCCCTTAACATAAGTGAAACAGACAGCACCTCCCCACAGAATATATGGTGGGCCATTATTTCATTTTGTGAATACCAAGTATTCTCCTAGCATTGGCACTTCCACAGAGAAACCTGGTGTGCTGACACAAATTGATTACGGGAGCGAGGGCACAATCTATTTCTTCCTCTAAACTGATAGCAAAGAACGAGAGGAGGAGAATGGTGTGATGGAGAGAGAGAGAGAGAGAGAGAGAGAGAGAGAGAGAGAGAGAGAAAGAGAGAAAGAGAGAAAGAGAGAGAGAAATATAATGGGATGGAAACTTCCCATTTTCAAAGACAAACATGCCAATGAAAGTGTTTTGCATTGCAGATCCATTCAGTGATAGTGCTGTACCTGACAGAATTTCAATCATAAATACATTCCCACACTTTTCTGTTTATGGGACTGCTGCCACCCAAAGCCAAAGAGTTTATCAGCTTTACAGCAAAGCCTATTTTTTTTTCCAAATAATCAAAAAAACTTTGGATGCTGTGTAAAACAAATAAAAACAAAACACGATCATTTGCAAAAGAGCTGCGTTTAGTGACAAAGACTTTCCGAAGTGTTCCTTAGTCCATGCAGTAATCTCCTTTAGGACTTGGAAAAAAGCTTCATTGGAGTTTACATATTATTCCTGTAAATATACAACATATCAGCTCTGTCACAGGTTGAGGAAAACTCTTAAGCACATGCATCACCATGCGAGTTACTCCACATAAAAACCTTTTTTCTTATTCGATCCTCTGATATTTTGATTCCTCAGTCGGATAATTTTACATTTATGTTGTACTAACCCTGCTACTCAGGCCACATCTCACTGAATTGGCAGTGTAGAGGCAAATTTATGAACTCCACAAAACGTCATATAGCTCAATCTTGTATTCTGTGCATCACAAAGTTGGGTATATGTAGAATAACCACAGTCATTACAAATGTTTTGGTGTTTTATCAGTCTCTCTGGCCAACCTTGGAAAAACTTTCAATGGTAATGGACACTGAATGTTTATGCAGGGATCAAGCAAGGTAAATCCGGCAAGATACATTTCACATACTCGTCAAATACAATTATTTAATTACTGTCACAAGGGAATTAAAATCTCTTCAACGCATCACTTCCCTGGTTTCAGAGCCAACTGTCTTTTAGAGCTACATGGACAGCACTAATCTCCGCTCTCCATTCCTTATGTATATGACAGAACAGGTAAAGCTGCAGAGCCAATACATTTGTCCTTCAGTACATGACACTTTAGCCTTACTAATGAGCCATTTAACAGCACTGTGAAGGGAACAGCAGTTAAAGGAAAGGCCCCTTGTGGATTTGGTAAGAGCGTGTCAAGACTGGAAGAGACAGTAATACTTCACAATGACAGAGGGAAGAATGAATAATGAGTAATTCTGTGGCTGTTTCAATGTAAGGCTAATCTCTCAACACTCTTGCATGGCCCATCTCTCCCTGGAGGGGTCGCACTCCTCGCAAAATGTATCACAAACTCAAACCAAAGTTACATCTATCAAACCCCATAATATGCTTCACGTTCTCTTAAGTCACTGTTATATGGGAAAAATATGATTCATTTATCCTTCCAATAACCAACAGTTGTTTGACAGAACCAACACACCAGTCTGTCTCTTAAATACATCCTGAAGCACGTTTCTGCCTCCTACCTGAGCTATTTTTAACCGTTTCTCCAAAATACACCTGGATGCTTATGAACTATAGAGCCAGTTCTTGTAGTTCTCTGCATTAAAACTCATGAGTATTCATAAGCACGAGTACGCGGTACTCTCCAACGGGACTTAAGTCTGTGATCAACAGAAACTGTTACTCATTGTCAATGTGAGCTGAGAGCTCAGGGGACATCGTTAGGTTTCCATTACAACACAAGGCTTGCATTGAGACTCCAACGACTCATCTCATAAGAGACAAAGCATATGGAGAACGAACACAAAAGGCTACCGTTGGAATGCCACAGATGGCTGTCGCAGATGTTGAAAGTCAGTTGTAATTTCATCTCTGACAAATTCATGCGGCAACTTCTGTTTTCAAGTTTGAGGAGGGAAAAGAATAATCTAATTCCATCATAAATATTTCCCTCTGGCTCGCAAACTGATCAGTGATACGGAGTGCTGCATTTACTGTTGAAACTGAATGCATGAGGAGACGTTAGACAAAAGGAAATATTAAGACCAACTGTTTCATTTTAAATAGGTTGTACACCTTGGCAGCTGACTAATGGTGTTTTTACTAAAAACCTTGCTGTGATCAGTCAGTTTGCCACTCAATTACTGTGCAATATAATCAGAGTACAGTGAAGATTGAGATGAAAATATAAGCTTCATTAATCTGTAATGACTGTTTAAAATCTTGTCCACCAGCTGTATCTTTGTAGCTGTACTACAGAGAATTCAGTTTAGCTGTGAGGTAAAGACGCCTTTGAGCACGTTGTGAGATATGGTGCCACTAAGAGAACAATAAGATCACAATACAGAACATCGTAAAAACAGCTAAGATAGACACTGCCACTGTTTTGGAGTATTGGAGTAAGAACCTGAATAACTGAGTGGAGAAACCGAACAAATTCAGATGCCTCCACCCAGGTGCACTGCATGGAACAATGAAGCAATTAGCATCCTCTCATGCTCTGTGGCATGTACAGAATAATAATGCTGAACAGGTCCAGCTGATTCTGATTTGTATCAAGATGGCAGGGGGAAACGATCTAAGTGACTTTGAAAGACAGTTCATTGCTGGGGCATGGAAAGAGCTCAACCGATGAGTGTTTCAACGGTGACTGAAGTCTGCATTAACATTAGACATCAGTAAAAAGAGTGGAAATTGTCGACAGCACACATCTTATGACCGTGACACTCGTGCATTAGTGTGATGTGTGAGGAAAAACAAAAGAATGTCAATGCAGGATGTGATCAGACCGCGTCAGCAAGAACAGTCAGTCGACAGTTACATAGAGAGAGGTATTATTGTAGGCTGGCAGCGCATAAAACCCTCATCACTAAGACGAATGTACCACTGCACTCTGAAATGTGCAAACACCATTAGCACTGGTCAACAAAGATGGGAAAAAAGTGATATGGTCAAATGAGTCATCCTTTACCATATTCGCTACAAGTGCATGTGTAGAGCACACCAGGTGAACGGTGCAGGCCTGGATGCTTGACCCCTATAGTGAGAGGAGCTGGTGGCCACTCTGTTATGCTGTGCAGGGCATTTTGCTGGCATGGATTGGGGCCACTTGTCCCCTCAGAGGGAATAGTCACTGCAAATCAATAAGGCTGTCCTGAGCGATCACCTTTATCCTACAACAAAACAGTTCTGTCCTGATGGGAGTGGTCTACTGCAGGACGACAATGCCACCATTCAAATGGCATGAGGACTCACTGAATGGTTTGATGAGGTTGAAAATGATGTGAACTGTACGCTGTGGCTTTCGCAGTCACCAAATCTCCAACCCAGATGAACATCCATGAGAGATTTTGTCCAGAGACATGTTCGACAGCGCTCTCCACCACCATCATCAAATCGCCACATGAGGGAAAATCTTTTGGAAGAATGGTGTTCAGTCTCCAGCAGAGATCTGGAGACTTGTCGGATCAATGCCAAGGCACACTGAAACTGGCATGAATTGGCCCAACACCTTACTAAGACACTTGATGTTGTTCTTCCTTTAATTTGTAACAGTGCATATATAGTACATGCTATTATCTATTCACCATGAACCTCAAACTTCAAAGTGACAACACATACAGTGCACATCATTAACATAAATTCTGTTTGTCCACTGATAACTATAAATCTCATTTCCAGTAATTGGACCTGAACATGATGAAGATGCCAACTCTAAATTACAGCACATGCAATTCATGTCAGAATTAACCTCCAGCTTAAGTGCCTGGAAAACCTACTATCATGGTCAATTCATTAGCCACAGTCCATAGTGTTTTTGGGATGGGATCTTTCTCCCCCTTTACCCACGACAGTCACATTTAAAGCGGAAAAATTAAGGACCACTGTCACTCAACTGTGAATAATACATTAGACATCATGGCATCCCCTAACTACCAGTAATTTATGTAGTATTCCCTTTCGAGAGGGAGACATTGGAAAACGTCGAAAGACAGACAGCCTAAAAAGAAATTAAGGAAGAAGGAGGCTTGGCAGTGGTGGAACTGACAGCCCGGCATGCAAATGTGCCCATCTATCTTACTGGAGAACACTGAGTGTGCTTTATCTCATCTAGAAGGAGCAGTTCATCTCAGCGAGACAGCCATTTGGACGCATCAGACTTAAAAAGCAGGGGCTCCAAATTGGATAGCAATTGTGCAACTGTACAAATGTTCAGGTTTGCTCACCTTAGATAGCCTCCTCTGCACTTAGAGCTTGTATGTCAGTGGTGACCTCAACCTGAGCTGCCAGCTATGCTAGCTCAAGTTCACATGTGCCCATTTCCTTCAGCAGAATATGTAACTATGTCTATGTGTGGGTGAGTGGAACATGTGTGTGAGCAACTGTGCATGTAACCATGTACTGTGGTGCAACAAAGATTAAAATAATAACAATGTCTATTTTCTTGAGTGCTTTCGGATGCTCAGTGGAAAGCAGGTTGCTGGTTAGAACATATTGGCTGAAATGACAAAACAAATTACACTCATCTGTTTATGGAGGAGAGGCTTTAAAGCTACAGCAGATTGCATCAAATATCCCGGAAATGTGCAGCCTTGGCTTGTGTACAAAGGTTTGTGATTAGCCAAGAAAGTATTTTTAAACTTACCTTTAATCTCTTGAATACACACGAGGATTACACACCTACACATGCACAGGTGGACTCCTACATGTGTACAAATATACACACTTAAACTATGCAAACTCAAGCGCATTTGCAGCAGAGTATCAGTAAATGCAGAGATGTGCTCACTAAGCTACATGAAATTCCAGCTTCACTCAACTTGCAGTTCTCATTGTTTTTCCTCAGAGATATCACAGATAACAAAGGCAGATGCCAAAATACCAATTGCTAAATTAATTTTAATACTCATCTTAATTTAGAACAGTGTAGCATGTAATGACATTTTCACCACTTGGATGCATAAGTGATCAGTGTACTAACTTGTGCTTCTGTGAAATTGCCGACTGTCTCGCCTCTCTATAGGAATCAAGCAGTAAAAGATGAAATGTCAACACCTCTCAAAAGCGCCGCCGACACTGTTTGAGTTTGTAGGGGTGTCACTAAACCTCTCCAGGTCTACAATTCAATTTGACTTTCAATTTTAAGGTCACAGTTCAATTTGGAAAAAAAAAAAAAAACATTATTTCAGCACTGATGGTGATGCCAGTGTTCGACTACTGAGCAGATTTGTAATGATCAACAGATTATTGGTTTTATGCCCTGGTGACTGTCATTTACATTTTCTTTCACGAGAGGTATAAAGTGTAATAACGTACCACACAAGGCCATATGTAATGATAATTCATTTCAAAGACAGTTAAACACAAAAACAACAGTACACGCACACACACCATTAACTTAATGGGCAAAGCAAAATGTTGGCACACTGGTGAGTTCAGGGAAGCAGGAAAACTTTCCAGTTCTGTTTCTGTCATCTTAGACTCCGGCAGTGGCCATAGCATCAAGCTGAAAAGTGCAGCTGCACGTTACTGGTAGGCTATGCATCCGGACATGCACCGGACGCAAGCAGGCCAGGGTGGAAAGAACAGAAATACTGGGAGAATCTTATATCCTGCTTCTGATTTTGATGATTGAAATTGAAAGCTCATTTCAATGGATTTAGAAACAAAATCCTGACACCTATGTTAGGTTGCATGCATGTCTGCATACATTTTTATTTATCTTCGTAAATGATAACTATGGTATGTACAGAGAAAAGCTAATTCACCAGACTGTCAGCACTGCCTTACCTGTTATAAAAGACAGCATTCACATGAAGCCTGAGTCACTTCTGTCAGCATCGCAGTCCATCCTCCGTATGTCTGTACACATAAGGAAGAAAAGAAGACAGACGTGAGGAGACAGCAGCACCACAGCACAGCCAGCAACAGATCTGGAAAAGCCTCCGTGCAGCCTCTCTCTTTTGTTTACTGGAGCTTCATCAAGAGATTCTGAGAATGGCTGCAGCAGTCGCAGCAGGGCAGCCCGAACCACCCGCCCTGCTTGACAACCTCAGGAAAAACCACCTCCAGAAAAGGTCAGTGTAGAGAAGGTGAAGGCAGGGGACGGGGTTGGACAGTAAATGGGTTGAGATGTGGGTAGCAATAGCCAGGGCTGGTCTAGGAGGCTGTAAAATGCCTGGGAAAGTCCCAGAGGGCAGTGTGGGGTCTGGACAGCACTAACAAAGAGTCAATGCTGCAGCATGAAGAAAACATCTGACAGAAGACTAAATAAGCAAGCATGGCTGTGGCCGTTGTTTAGGCCAGAAGAAATGCACCATGATGTGAAGCTTACCACCTCTGTGAAACCATTCCCTAAGAGAAAACCCTGGCTTTCAAGTTAATAATATGCACAAGCAAAACTTGAGTTTCACTTTCCGTAAACAAACATGAGATATAAGCACGTACTTTCCCCTCCATAAACTATTCATAGTTTGATGCATAGTTTGCCAGAGTGATGTGTTTGATGCATTGCAAGAATGTACTGTACTGATTTCACATTGATCTTTATAGTCTTTCAAACAGACTTTTAAATCAGACTTTGGGTTATGGGATGCTAATGTGAGACTGCACTGACTTACAGATGTTTGGCAGCACAGCAGACACCCAATGTTATGTTGCATTATAATGATGCCACTTCACTGCTGTAGTAATTTGTTTATGGTATAATGAATTGTTTGACATGTACCTGAAATACCTGCTGTATTTTCTGCCATATGCTGTGGACAAGGGAAGTGAGCAATTAGTCTATTCTTGCTAGTCGGCACAACCAGGTTTCTGTTATCCATAATAATTCATCTGTTGAAGTTGGACATATTAAATCTTTCCATTAAAAATGTCCAGTGAAGACAATTCCTGAATTAGCTGTGATGCTCTAAACGTTTATCCCCACTGCTCCTCTGAAGTTCAACCGTTTGCTCCTTCCCTGATTCGGTAAATTAAGGTCTTATTTCGACGAAACCAGAGTAGGTGGTGGTTATTGGAAGAGTGTAAGGACCAACCAAGACAGTATTGGTGAGATTTATGTTGTTTGCGTCGGGTGTGAATGAAGTGTGTTTTATGACCAGAAAATGACTGTTTTATAAATGGAGCCTGGTGGCTTTGACGAAAGTGGTGTAGCAACTGTTTCTGGATCTTAAAGATGAGCCTGTCAAAAACAAACACTTTTATTGGACATGCTTTAGATTAAATTGCAGCTCATTCTGCAGCTTGTCCAGGACACTGAAATCTTCCAAAACTACAATCCTGACTCACAGCACAAACTGTCACACATTTCAGTGACATTTAAAATACAATTTGGTTATTGAAGAATGTAATTTACCATTTAAAATGGCTCTTACAATCAATATTTATTTGGACAGTGTTTAACTTTATCAAATTGTGCTCAAAGTGTCTTCTTACTTTAAGACTATAGTCAACTAGTCAAAGTTTAAACTTCTATTTAATCATGAAGGAAATCCCTGCTGAGGACTGAAAGAACATCTTAATATTTTATTGGCCTGTTATGAACAGAAAGGCTTAAACTATTCTTTTTTGATGTTGGGAAATACAACTTTGGATAATTGAGGATTCCTTCTCTTAGGATTACAATGCTTTAGGAACGGGTTAGACATAAATTTTCCTTGACTACTATTTGGAACTACTATTACTACTGACTAACTTTCGGTCAAAACAAACTACTACCACCGCCGCAATTACTCTCGTGCTTTTCCCCACACTAGAAGACTGATGGCAATCCTTGTAAGAAAACAAATGTTGAAGATATGCAGATTTTCCGACGCTCCAGGAAAGTTTCAGAACCCTCTGTTACTCTGCAGCTGTCAAGTCTTTCAACTTCACTTTCTTAATTCTAATTAGTTTCTGCAAACTATTATTACCCTCTCTTACTACCCACTCTTAATCTACATTCAGCAGTGAGCCTCGTTCAAAGAGACCAACGCCACAACTGTTTTCGCAGTTGTTTTGTCGGGATGTGCTCAGATTCCACCATGGAATCCTAACACGGGTGTAGTTTAGACTAAAACATCCCAAACCAATCCAAATTGTCATTTTCATTGTTAAGATACTCAAAGATAAACACATGCTTTGATAATGACCACTAAAAATCTGTAATTAGCAGTAATCAGCAATAAATGGTAATGGTGAATATTTGTACAGCGCTTTTCTAGTCTGACAACTACTAAAAGTGCTTTTACAACACAAGCCTGCATTCACCCATTCACTCACACATTCATACAAATTCATACTCATTACGAGCATTAACACACTCGCACACAGATATCAAGGACACTTCGACATGTAGACTGCTGAGGCCAGGGACGAAAAAAAAAATGGGAAAAAAACAACAAAACAATGAAATACTTAATACTCCTGCACAACTGTGGGAACCCCATCACTAAACACTGAGAGTCATTAATGAACATTTATGGACTGGACCAAGACAAGAACGGCAAAGCAGAGCGGATTAGAGTTCACTTGTGAGTGAAAAACAGTGTTTCTGTCTAAGAAAATAAACTGAGTGCAACAGTGAGAGTACACAGTGAATATATTGTTGTAGTGATGGAAATCTACATTATGATAAATTGTGAGAGCCACAGGTAAACAGTCAGGAAGAAGTCTGTAGCATAACAATCAATAATATGTAGCATACCAGAAAACCACTAACATATTTAAAAAATATATTTTATGTAAAACACAAAGTTCTAATTCTCCCTTCAGCCCCCCAGTCACCAATTGAGAATTCATGGTCTGACTTTTCATTTTTCCCTTTTACACTATAATCTATGAGAAACAATGAGTGTAGTGAAATACATTAATGTGCCTATAATAAGCAGTGGTATTTCCTGTGGATAAAGTGCAGCTAGAATAGTAATACCTTGCAAAATGTTTGTCTTTTCTGTTACTTCAAGCCCAAGTTAATAAAACCATTTAGGATAAAAAAAACAAAACAAAAGGAGTTACACTTCTTCCCTAATGAAGGATACAAATTAATTCACACATATAATGACAAATTAATTCACACAGTAAAACACAATTAATTAAAAGATTTGAATAAAAAAACTGCATTTTAATGCCTGTCTACTGTTGAAATACTGTAAAACTCCATTTAACAACGGTGAATACGACCGCTGAAGAAATAGGAAACTCTGCAGTTGGAATGTAAAGATGAAAACACTGTACATAACTCACCTCTCTCAAGACTGATCATAACTTGCTCATTAATTCCCACCACTCTATCCCCCCTCTTGTGCCATACTACTGAATGTAAACACCATTAGATCAGCTGTGTGTAAAGAACTGGATGATTATTCATTAAAAAACTACAGACAGTTTCATTATTAGCAGAGCGTGTAGGCAGAAATATCATGTCACCCACTCTGCATTAATGCAGATGCTGCTGTGCTTCAAGCCCATGTCAACAAAGAAAAGTGAACACCTAAGCATCATTTACCAAATGGAGAGCTTTGGAGGGAAACACAGCCTCTGTCCCGCTTCTCTTCGCTCTGCTCCAATAAATCAGCATCATTGTCACTGACAACTGGACAGACTCCAATTTTAAAAGGCATTTCACCATGCCAAACCAGGGACACATAAAATGTATCCCTAAACATATTCCTGTCCTGATGTTTCACTGCTATTCATACTGGCCAAGTGTTAAACTGCTTTTGTTGTGGGAGCTATAACTTCAGCATGCACCCAATTCTGCACGATGTGATTTATCTGCACACTATTAACTAATGTAGCCCTTTTTGTCAGCCCCCTCTCTTATTCGGATAACCTGGATACTGGATAGAGGCCCGGATAAAATGTTCATGTAAATGGAGCTGCATGCACGCATTCACACACTCTCATACACACACAAACACACCCACCATTCACTGAGCAAGTGCTGCATACAATGAGGTACCAAGAAATAAAGCATGCACATACACATTTTAAGCATATAATTGAGTTGAATAAGCACCAACACCGAATTTCAGAGCCAATAACAATAACCAATAATCGGCAACTATTTTGATCATTGATTGTTCGTCATTCTTGCCCTTTCCTTTGACATGTGACACTAAATAAGCACATAAAGTAAGTAAAGTGTCTGTTTTGGGCTGGACAAAACATCTAATGTCCACACACTTTGGGCTCTGGGAAATTGAGATGGCCTCCGATTCCATTTTTGTGACATTTTATAGAATAATCAATTAATTGACAAAGTAACCGCAGATAATTGATAACAATTTTAACAATAATCACTGCAGCCATACCGCCTATCCCTTTCAGGGTTGTGGGGGGCTGGACCTATCCCAGCTGTCAACGGGCGAGAGGCAGGGTACACCCTGAACCAGTCGCCAGTCGATTGCAGTGCAACATATAGAGACAGACAACCATTCACACCTAAGGACAATTTAGAGTCACCAATTAACCTAATGAAGCATGCTTTTGGTCTGTGGGAGGTAGCCGGAGTGCCCGGAGAGAACCCATGCATGCATGGGAGAACATGCAAACTTTACACAGAAAGGCCCTGCCCGACCCAGGGATTGAACCGGTGACCTTCTTGCTGTGAGGCACGTGCACTACCTGCTGCACCACTGTGCCGCCCCACTGCAGCCATAGTAGTCTTTAATACACTGTATATTTATTATTCAAAATTCTTCAAATTAATAATTAATTTCCACCTTTTTTTATGCAACTGAAACTAATTAGTATAAAGTGTGTGTACATTTTAGATTCCTGTGGCACAGCATTTAACTAAGATGATGGCAGCGTTTCACTGCTTTAATGTGTTTCAGAGGTGAACACACTGCGAGTTTTCAGCATTGTGTATGAAAGCATACCGACATTGAGAGGCTTGCTGATTTCATGATGGTTTAACTCACGTTCACATGTTCATTTCAAAATGTTTTCGTTTCAAGGATTTAAGTAAATTGTTCACTGTCCACTTCTGTTTGGCTCATCATAGTATAACACTGAACATTTCCCTGTCATCTACTACAAATGACGAGAGCACTGAAGCAACAAAAGAGCTATTTCCTCTTGCACTCTAAGCTCACTAAATTTAAAGTGTTGTATATTCATTCGTTCTGAATTTTGTCTCCAGCATGAGGAGATCTGTCTCTGAGCAAATGTTTTCTGCAGCTGCATCATAAAGCAGCCAGAGCTCTGCTGGCTAACATCACCTGCATGAACCTTGCTAATCTGCAGTTGTGAGCAAAGAGTTAAGTCAATGGTTACAATATGTGGCCCTTGCTTTTATTTTTTTTTGTTTTTCGGCTCCTCATCATCATCAGCAGTACATGATATAGTATCTTGTTTAGTACCATTCCAGTGTGTCTACACAAAAACAAAACAGATGATATTAGGGATGTGCCAATCCAACTCCTCCTCTAGATTAGGATTGCAAATGATTACTATTGTCATCAGTAATTAACATGCCAATTATTTTAATCAATTACTTATCATCCATTCTGAGAAAAATATTGAAAAATGTCCATCATATTATGCCGCAGCCCAAGGGGACGTCTTCAAAATGCCTGTTTAGTTCAGTCTGAAACCCAACGATATTCAGTTCGCTGTCAAATAAGGAGAATAGAAGCTGCAGATCCTCACACAAGACAAAAACACAGCATTAGGCATTTCTGAGTCCAAAATTACTTAAATGATTAATGAATTTATCAAAATAGCTGCAGATCAACTACACAATTAGTCAACAGACTGTTCCAAATCTATTGCGGATTCCAGTTTCAACATCTAAAGTCAATATATTAGTCCATAGCTCTCTGTCAGTCCTCTAAGTGAAGACAGCATGTTTCTCACTGGACATTAGTCACTGCAATAACACATGTCAGCATAGTGAGAACTTCCATTTCATTCATATTATCAGAGTCTGCACAGACATGAGTGTAAACTGCAACTTGACTGGTTGGCCGACTGTAAAGCCAAAGATTTTTCATGGCACGTGTGGCATATAAGCCAAATAAATCAAATAAATCACATCAAATAAACCTCTCCCAAACATGGCTTCTGTCATTTTAGGCACTTCATGCTGATATATGTTCAAGTCCTCATCTTCCAATGAGTCTGGTTGTAATTAGTAATTTGAAGCTAGATAAAAAGGGGCGTAACTTAATTCTTTTGGCTTCAATTTTTAAAGTGGGAGGAAGTGGAGACGTGTCAGTCACTGATTCACACCTGTGCTTTTCCTATTGGGACAAAATGTCCTCTTTGAAAAAGGTCATCAGATACGAGGGCTTTTTTCAAGAAAAGAACACAACACTGACATTTTTGTGAGACAGCACTGGGGCACGTATACATACTGTGATTTACTGTGTCAGAGTGGGCTGTATCTAATCAGCATGGAGACTTTACACAAGGTTCAAGGTCACAGCCCCTTCATTATGTGCAAAATGTGCCAACAAGACCCCTACTCATTTCAAAGATAGTTTGCCATCATTCAAGCTAATCACCCATGCTACATGTAGTGACAACATAGTCTTAAATTCATCTTGTTCAGACCTGCACTCTGCAATGGTGGACACAAAATGTAATAAAGTGCACAGCAGGAGGTCAAATGCATTTGTTAACTAAGGCCTATTTTTCCTCCTCAATGTGCCATAGTGATGACTGAAAGTAATCTCCAAATGGATGTCCACTGCATCGGCTATTGTTCCTTTTCAGCTTTTCAACACAGATAAGAAAGTCCAAAGTATAAAAGAAGCTGTTCTATATAGGGCATCTTAAACACAATATGCACAAAATATTACCTTCTTGCCAAGGCTAGATAAAATCCACAGTGCTACATTTTTGTGTCCACTTCATAGATAGATAGATAGATAGATAGATACTTTATTCATGCCCAAGGGAAATTCACAACAGACTGTCCATAGACTGCAGTCTAGAGCTGGACAATGGTTTGAACAAGCCATAGTCGTCTGTCTAGTCTGGGCTATTCTTCTTCTTCTTTTTTAAATTTGTGGCAATTCTCTCCACAGACACACTGAGTACACAAAAGGTCAGGCTTTGAGTGCTGCATCCTCCAAATGAACCAGGCAAACAAGTTAATCTTCATTTAAACAATTTAAGATGATAAACACCAATGTTTCTGAAAAAGTCCAGTACTTCTAAAGAACTGCTTTAAAATAGTACTTAGGGATACATTTGTTCTTTCAGGACAACATTAGCCAAAGCAAAACTTATGATTTTGGGGTGTTTAAATAGTATTTATATTACAGTTAAAACATCAGGGTCGATAAGTGAAGACAAAACTTAAACTTAGCCATGAACTGCTCATCAACTTAGTAACCACCACACAAGCCAAAGAGCTCAAATATGGTAAGTAGTATCAGGTATAGCCGTTATCTGAAAGACATATCAAACTTTCATGACACAGCAAAAAACACAGACCTAAAATGTCCTTTTTAAGAAAAAGTATGTTCCTTTAGATGTCACTGGTGTAAGTGAATGACTATAATCCAGCACAGAGCTGAAATACTCTGAATATCTTGCCAACTCAGCTGTGAACAAGATCAATATCTGAGCTCAAAAGGGCGGATAATGATCGCAAACTCCTATGGGAGGCAAAATTATGACTAGAAACTTAATATATGAAGCTATTCAATGAGGCAGAAAGTTACTTTGATTAAGATTTTGAGCCAAGGAGAGCTAATAATTAAGTTATTACTGCATTCAGCTCTTATTTGTAAATTTCAAATATGGCATTGAGGAGGAAGACTGTGCGCAGATACCATACATTGGAAAGCTTAGAGTCTTGACAATGGAAACAGAATGAGAAGGGGACAGCAACTGTCAAGATATCACTATGCATCAAAGCTGGCTCACTGCCTCAATGGGCTCTTACAGCTTATCAGAGTTCCTTTTGGTGGCAAATGCAGCCTAGTCTCAAAGTGAATTTCTGATTCTCAGTAAACTTTTGACAAGGCCTATTACACAGATGGATAGCTGTTTTCACTGGGAAAACACGGCACCAGCAAGCCCCTGTTAAAAACACTTCAGGCAACTTGTATCTGATTAGCTGTCAAGTTTTTCAACAGGAACTGCCACGTCACAGAACGGTGTCACCTAATCACAGCACTAATCATTCTTAATGCTTAACTATATATATAAATATATAAGTGGTATGGTGTTGCAGTGTAATACAGCTTCCAACATACTATATCTTACAAGAGTGAGTAGAGTTCACAGGAGCTGGGCTTAACATCCTTACATATTATTCACAGTAACTGATATTTTCAGTAATCTGCATAAATTGCATGTAAATTAGCAATATATAATTAATTTATCTTATTGTACACATCATATCTTTACCTCACAATGATAAATGTCAGGATGTTACCCATGGGAGCATTAAGTCATACAAACATCATTACAGTACTACTATTACTACTCCTTATCTACCTATAGTCTACAAACCTTACACACGTTGCTTTTCAATAACTTAATATCATCCCTGACTTAGATTTTTCCCGACAATAATGTGACACAAGCCCCGCTGACACTATGTCAGACTGGTGAGTGCCAAGATGCTGTGTAAGACAACCGGCTCCACAGACGCACAGCTGACACACCACAAAACAAAAAGTGAGGACAGAGGCAGAAACATATCCAGATACATCCAAGACCAGGCTCGAGGAGCCAATCTATATTTGAGTGAAGGGACTCATACAGTGAGCGCTCTGGAGGAAGAAAAGCCCATGCCATCTCCAGGCAGCTGCGTAATCAAAGATTGATATCGTAGTATGCTCAGCTGAGGTCCCCATCTCCCCAGTAATTAATACTACACTAATATTAACTTCTCATCTGACTCATCTCTAAGAAGCAGATAATCTACAATGCTGACTATTAGCAAAATCCTCTTCATAAATCACTGAACTGCTGGGCAACATGTAGTCCTATTGTGCAGGGGGTGACTGGCATTAGCCTAAGAGTTATTGTGCATTATCAGGATAAATTTAGCATTATCTTCAGGCAAAATCCTTAAGCTATTAAAAATTAATAGTACCTCGTTATGCAATGTAAAGTTAGTATCTGGGGCAATAGAATCATGCAGTTATATCCTTGATAATATAATAATCATAATCTTAGTTAATGGACCTGTGCAAATGTGCAGTAAATGCAATGAAACCGTGGAGTGGAAAATGACGCAAATCATAAGCTGAATTACGATTCCCCATTGAATCCTGCTTTCTAAATACAATTACCACTCTTTCCAATACAGTAATGGTTTTACTGCTCCAAATCTCTGCTGATGACATTGCAGTTGCACACAAAAACTCAATCCTCAAGCCCTCGCTAAATCTGATTAGAGTCAGCTTTGGTGAGAGAGAGAGAGAGAGAGAGCAAGGGAGGAAGAGAGAGGGCTTTCGAAATTACTCACTTTTTTCCTCCTCTGGCCCACTGCCAGAAAGTGGGATCCACAGTATAATGTCAAAGACAGGGCACAGGCAGGCAGGTGAGGCCAAGCTATTGCTGAGTGATAGGGACTCGCCAGGGGAGAGGAGGGCTGCTTTGATCTAGAAAAATACAGAAAACATAGAAAACATGCTTCTTTCTTCATGTACAGGACAATCATTATCCACACTGACAAGGACAACGGAGCCTTGAATATTTAAGCAGATGAACGCAACCCTCAACATAGCATCTGCAAGCTCCACATAGAATCATGCACAGAATCACAAAAAAGTCTCAATCTTTCTACTTGAGTTTGTTAAAACACCAGGGTTTCTTCATAAAGCCTACAGACATCTATCAATTGTACAATGGTGTTTTGGGAAGGTAAGTGTCAAGAGGTTATTGCTGTATGGCTGACAAAGAGTTGGACAAGGAGAAGAAATTGATTTTGTCTGGTGTATCTGCACTCACTGAACACTGATTTTATGTTGCGAGTTGCTTCAGATTTCAGTCCAGCACAGGCTTGGCCTTAATGTAATTTGAGGTTTGAAATGGAAAGGAAAGAGGAAAAGCTGGAGAGGCAGTGAGAGAAAGAAAAGTGGATGGAGCGATGGCACACGGGCAAGATGAGAGGTTGACTGGGTTAAGAGAATGACAGACAGGCTGCCAGGACTGAAGATGAGGAAGTGCGACAGATGCCGTAAACAGAACTATACCAATACGGGGCTGCCAGGAAATACCATAATGAGATGCATTTGATCAGAAGTACATCCAAGACTCGGGATGTTCATCCGGAGAGACCAGTATGCTGGAGCGGAGTTCAAACAACAGCCAGAAATACTAGCAAAATAAAAAGTCAAGTCAACAAAATATATACTGACCAACTGCGTGACACCCACCAAAACAAACAGGAGCCACACAAACTGCATGCCTTCAAAATTTAAGGTTAAAACCTGGAGGATAGTATTTCCAGGATAACAGTTACAGTACAACAGTACAACTACTAGCAGCCAGTAATGACACCACAAAATTGAATCAATACTCAAAACTTTTAAGAAGGTATGATTTAGTTGCATTCGACTGTGGTAGTTTTAGCTAGGCATGCCTAATAAAATGGCAAATAACTGTTAATTGTTACAAGTTTATGCGATAGAAATTAATCATTTAATTTGTCATTATCACATGTTTTAAACTCTCACATATCAATATTGGTATCGGTCGCGCTCTAGTTGCACTTGTAAGCAGCAGAGGACACATGCAGCCGCCACTACACCATCAATTAACTGCATCGCCAGCCAAATGATGCCTACCAGCACAACATGCCTCTTGAGGAATGTTCATTCTCACACTTAGCGTGTTCCCCCATTGAATATGACACACATATGCATCATTTACTGAGGTCTATAGTGCAAACTTTTCACTCATACTGAAGGTGTTAATTAACCAGGCATGATGTCTTATTTTGAGCATCGCAGATCCTTAAATTAGTTTGATACATGGAAGCAATGACAAAATAAACCTATGTCATTGTTCCCACCCACATTTAGGCCAAAACACACTGCAGTTGTCCCTAAATATATGTACCTCTGTAACTGGCCCCACAAGACAGCACCACACCACTACCTTATAGACTGCTCCCATCAGTCCAGGCAGTGGTCCAAGAGAACCAGCTAGGCCCAATAAAGTTCACAGGCTCCCTGGTGCCCAGGAACAGCCTCTCAGCTCGCCTCATAATTATTCTGCTGGCCCTGTTAAGAAGCCTGAGACACTCTCCCTGCTCCATTACTCACACACTGCCAAAGATACTGCATAGAGGCTCCCCAGGCTGCACACAGCTACGACTGTGTAGGTAGAGGCACACATATAAACAAACAGAGCAGACTCAAGCAGGGGTGGGCAAGTTTGTCTTCGTCACCAGTGTCACCTTCAGCGATGACATGGATTTTGCCACACAGTCATTACAGCTACAAATGTTTTAGCATATTAAAATGATGTGCTTTACTGTGGCTGCGATAACATGCAGGCAGAGGGCAACACACCGACTCAAAGAACTGGAGTTAGGTCCACTGACTACTGTTTTCCTCGCTATAACACCGGCATCAGTAACAAAAGATGTAGAAGATAACATTGCAAGCAAAATGCACCAATTTCTCTGTTGTGGCCAAACAACTACTGGAAAATTCTCTTAAATGTGTTTGGTACTCATTTTAACATGGCTTTGACAAGCAGGACTGCTTCAGGACCGAAGCTTAAGAATGGACTTTTTGCTGTTTTTTCTATTGTTTTAATTTTTATTTTACTGGTTAGCCTGTTCAATTTGGCATTAGCATATTCTGCAGCTAATGTGGCTAGTAGCATCTATTGTAGACCCACACGCTAGAGCAATGTTGGAGTATTTAATATTGACAGTCACGAGAAACTGTCGTTAAGACTCACATGAAGCCAATCCTAACCTACCACTATGGCCACATTTCATTCTGCATCGCAAGTTCAGCTGGTTGTGTTGGTAAAGTCAAGCCCCTGTGCTGCATGCTGCATTGGTATGTGTGTCTGTTGCTGCCCTATAAGAGTACTTGACAGACAAGCCCTGTGGTACACTGCCTACTGTACTTTTACAATATGCTTTGGGTTTTCTGCCCAAGAAATGCTGTTGAGATGCCTAATCCTACCTCTTGTCTGACTCTGAGAATTACATTTACTAATTAACCTGCATTATGGGGTAGGTACTCCTTCCAAAAAACATGTAAGCCTATACCTCATTTTCATTCCTATTTGGAGCCAATAAACACATCTGTTTTTTTAATGTTTTCTTCCTCTTTAACATATGTTCCCTTACATTGCTAACAAAGTGAAGAGAGGCAAAATCATGACTTGAATGAAGTATCCCTTCTATTTTTCTAATACTGGGATATAATACCATCTCTGCATAAAAAAAAAAATACATTTTGTGTCATACTGCCTACCCCTTTCACTTGTTGTAATGCATCTGCACATACTTAACAAGCTCTAGATACAAAGGCTGAAATGGCTATCTTTAATATCCAGCTTATTATTCATTATTGCTCATCGTTTCCACTGACCAGGTGCGTAACCTCACTATGGGTTTGGACCTCAGGCTTTTACTTTCCATTTCCATTACTTGCGTTGTGGAGAAAGTTGCCTCAGAAGGAGAAAAGAGAGCTGAGAAAGTGGTAAATGGTAGCTGAAATATCTGTAAGACACTGTATAATTTGATATAAAACATTTCATATAAGCAGTCTTGAAAGCATGCTCACAGATGAAGAGGTGTTCTTTTGGTCCCCATGGTCAAGAGAAGAAAATAACCCTGGCATAGGCTTAGATGATGACATTATCAGTAATCTAGTTGCCATACATAAAGCATGCAAAACAGACACTCATGAACCCTGAAAAAGTAGAGATTTAAAAAGAAAATGAGTCAAAATCTGTCAACCACCATATGCTAACCTGTCATCCCATCAGCGGTATCTGACAGAGCAACATGAACATTTTAAAAATTCCATTTGAACAAAGCACGAAGCCACCTGATAGCAACATTTGACAATCTGCTGCCTGTCACAGTAACAATTATAAATCCTATCCCAATATGAGACTTAATTAGGTTACTTGCAAAGCTATTAAAGGGTTACACACAGCCAGTGCAATGAAAGACAGTCTTATGTAGGATGGAGCATATCTCATGATGTGAGTATGACAGATTTATGGGATTAAATGTGACTGTGGAGCCAGTCAGCCCATATGTTGCATTTGAGTAAAATAGAGGCCTGTACTGAATCCATAATATGATACTCGGCGAGCTGAGGGAGTTATACAGTATGTCAGTGCTGTTTCACATCCTAGCCGGAAGTAGACACACAGCAGCAATGTCAAAGTTAAAATGGGATAAACCTGTGCAGGCAACACTACAAATTATGCATCCATTAATGAGATTGTTTTTGTTTGCTTGTTTGTTTAGATCTATGATGAAAATGACTGGTGTTGGGCAAACACTAGTGAATTTGCTCACTGTACATACTATATTGAAATCAGTTACATATGGACAATTTAGATGCTTTTTTTTTTTTTTTTTTTTTTTCTTTTTTTTTTTACAAGCATCTAAATTATAAACCCGTAGATGTGGAGGACCTTGGTGGTCCAAAGCCTCATTGCACTAACCCAGCACCTTGAACCTTGCACAGAACTGTGGCCTGTGAAGTTCATGATGAAGAACCAGCAGATGTAATTTAGGCTGGAAAATCTCTGCAGAGCCTCAGACAGGAGGATGTCAAGAGAAGTAACTGCACTGAAAGGGGTGTGGGCAAAGGGAAAGCTCATAGGCAAAGGAGAGCCATACAGTTCTTCAAACAACAGCTCCATCTAGTGGTCATTTCAGTAAATCTAAAAACTGGAAATGACTGAAAGGTTTGGGTTCCTGTGTAAGGTGACTCATGCTTCAAATTGCCATTTTGAGATTTTGACTTGGGGACATCTCTCCTGAGACAATGAGCTCCATAAAGCTCTGCAGTCAAAGCTGTGGCAAAAACTAGTCAAGACAGGGGTGAAAATACACTGAATTCCCCTTGCAAATTCAATAACACTTGGATGCAAACTGTTACACTTCAATAGTTCCTTTGACACCTAAGCCATATATATTTTACACATTTTTGGAGAAACAAACACTGCTACCCTCTGCCATCTGTGAAGTTTACTATGAACACAACTTTCCAGATATTAAAAACAAATCAATAAATAAATAAATAAAATACATAAACACAAGTTCCAACATACTTTGTGCTCCTGAAGCTTTCAGCTGCATCTCATGACCTTCCTCAAAAGATGGTGTAGCAAAACTAAAAGGTTTTAGTTGTGCCTTTCACTGTGGGAGGATTTTGGATGGGTTTCTGACTTCTCCCACACTCAAAAAAATGTCTTTTTTGACAGGTAACTGATAACAGACAGGATATATCAACTTATCACTCACCCACTCTCAACACACAAAGCAGTTAGATGGGTCAGACATGGATTTAGTGTTTCACGTACTGTATTATACGCATTTGAGTTGACATTCTGGAAACACTACCTTATCTACTGACTGTGGATAAAAAGTTATATTTTCATTGATGGCCAGGCGCCCGTAGCGTTTTTTTGTTGAGGCAGCCGTCACTGGATGCATGTAACAGGTATCAACCTGATCCAAGTTAGCAAACATGGCTAACTAGCGAAAATTAGCTACAAATAGGGCCTTTGAAGGCAGGACAAACAGTTTACCTCAAACTATAAATGAATCAGTCCCTTGACAAAAACATTAATCTTTGACTCCAGATTCTTTTAACAAACTACAAACAGCTATCTCTAAGGTCACGAACTTTCCAGCTTAACCCGTCTGGTCGTAGTTTGCCATCTTGCTACGTCATTCACCGTTTCATTAGCATTAGCTTTCGGGCTAACGTTTAACACTCATTAGAAAATAACCCTTAACCGTAACAACCAAACATATAAAACAAGACTTTATGACGGTGGAGGTTTAGTTTGTGTCTGTCATGTTTTACATTTGAAACTTCTACATTAACGGTTGCCAACTTACATTGTCTTAACAGAGTTCAGCTAAGCATTAGTGCTAATGTTAGCTAGGCAACTCGTAGAAAACGCTGACGGTTTGTCATTTAAGAGACAATAATACCGCGACACGCCAAACACTTCCTCACAACACTTACCATTGTTTGAAGACAGATTATTCGATGCAGAACACAAAATATCCACGTTGCCTCATCGCGTAACTTAACTTTGAACATTTTAAAACAGCTCTCGCTTATCAAACAAAGATGGAAACCGGAAGTGGCATAAAACCGCCTCGCTTGCCTTAAGTAAAAATCTTAACTTACAAAAAGTTGTACGAAATCAATTTTTTTACAGCTGTCTGATTTTATAATTGCAGCTGGATATAAAGCTTAAGAAAATGTAACCAGAAATTCTCAACTGCCAAGTATGTTTAGTTTAGTTGTGTGAAGTTAGGCCATTGAAGACATGGGCATTGGTATGCTGTAAGTATTAACAGAAGGTTGGTTAATCTTCAAGTATTCTGATGGTGAGATCGTAATTTGCAGGCTGTAATTGCTCAGGATGTCTATAGTCTTTTAGAAAAACTAGTCATTATTCAATTGTCCTCTGTGACTGAAGCTGTCAGCAGGGTAGAAATTAAAGATGTGCGCACGCCTGTCTGTGTGTGGAATGGTATTAATTTTCCAATGTGACTGAACAGAAAGAAGACTAAAAACACCATCACCGTGCACAGGACAGAATCTTATCTTCAGCATTGGATTTCTTTTACTTTTACTCGTCTATCCCTTCATCTTCTCAATCCCACTCAATCATAATGGAAAACATAATGAGGAAAGATGACACATGCATAAGAGGTTGGATTTTATTTAGTCCACTTTTAAAATTTACATTTTCTGTTGCAATTCATTAAAAAAGATAAAGCATCATCAGCTTTGCAGACCATATCACAAAGAGACTGCAGTAAGGAAAGAGTGAAGTAGAACGAAGATGACTTAGTAGGCACATTTTTCAAATGATACATGTTAATCTAATCGATGGCAAAATATGTACAGCTATGATTTTACCTTGTGGTAGCACATGCTTGGGACTTCTGAGTGAGAGTTCACAGGTTAGTAAAGCACAGATCGATGCAGATACATCTATAAAAGATGTATCAAGTTGAGTATATGTGGCAGTCAATTTCCCAAAACTGTATGCCAGTTCAATTCGAAATAAATTAAACCTAAGAGGAGAGAGAAATGAGGAATATCAATGAACTTGTGAAACTAACTGACCGGCGCTTGTCAAACTAAGCATTTTAACAGACTTTAGCAAATGTTCCTCCATATGAATCAAGAATACTGAGCTAAAAGTGGACACGACATCCACCTGATGAAATAACATGAGAAATAAATTAGAAATGGATAGTTGTATTAGTATGCATTTATAAAGAGTACCTGATTTTCTCTCTCTCTAGCCTAAGTTTGATACCTTTGCATAACTTATAGAAAACCTGTCACGTTCTTTTAAAAACTCACAGTAATTCATTCATTAATCACAAGTCCTGATACCACCGAAGACAGGCACAGGATTCTACCCTGCAGAATCCACATACCTTCGAGTCAAACACGTTATATATTCCATACAAATAAAGGACACTTTTCCTGTTTATATACATAACACTTTTGTACAGTCTTCGCACTTCCATTATAACAGATTGAAGCATCTCCACATACAAAGTAAATGGAAATCAGATCATGATCAGTGGATTAAACCTTGAGTGAATCCAAAGCTTAAATTGAGCACTTGGTTAGGTGTAAAATGAACAAGTTCAACTGCCTTTGCATTGAAAGAAAAAAGAAATAAATCTCTGAAATTCTGTCGTACTGGTTATCTTGGGGATCAGGTTTGAAGTTTGGCTTAGATACAGACTGAGTCAGTTTTAGCCATTCACCATAATTTAGTAGGGGGAAAAAAAAATGGTAAAACTGACTTGTGATCAGTGCCCATGGAAACTTCACCCTACTCAAAACAGGAGGAACTGAAAAATCAACACTGTTAACCAGCTATGCTAACTAGTAGAGTGTTGCATTGACAAAGTATTGTGATCATGTTATCTTGTGATCTCACTTACACTCCAAAACAACAACAAACAGCATTATAATTTAAGAAGATGTTAAGTCTGGATCAGCTCACCGGCCACTGAAAGGTGAACAGAACGAAAAACTCGAATCCAATATAGGAGGCAGTGAATGTTCAAAGTTTGTGAGTCTGCTTGAGTCAAACCCCAAAGACAAGTCCAGTCATTCCACCTGCTTTCATACTGCATACAGCTTATTCCTGGCTCACACCCCTTCCTACAACTGTACACACAGTGCTGTCCTAGGCCGTGCAGCAGTGTAAACTAAAGACAGCTGAGTGGCTACGAAGCTCCACTGGCCCCAACACACTAAGGATCTCACTGAGGTGGAACGTGACAGCTGGACCGTCCCAAAGCACAAACCGCAGCCTACACTAGTGTAAAAGGCCCTGCAGTTTGGGGGTTTGAAAGGTGGGTTGACGTTCGGGACAACAGGGTCACTTGGGTCCTTTCGAAGGGGTTTCTGTCTCTGTGGATTGGCGGCCATCGTTCCAGGCTTCCCGGGTGCTCTTGAGGGCCTGTGTCCGTTGTTGGTCCACAACCACGTAGTCAACACGCTCATCTGATGCTGCCATGCCGGTTCCATTGCTTTTCATCTGAGGAATGAAAACGCACGAAAGGTTGGTGTTAAAATACCTTTGAAACGACCTTTTCTGATTGTGAACAGGTGCCTGAGGATATGGGGGTTGGTAAATTCCTACCTTCCTAGGTGGGGTAGACTTGCCGGGGTCAAGATCCAAATCCAGGTACTCCACCTGTTTGTCTCCCTTTGGCTTCACCATAGGGCTGCTCCCACCATCCGCAGTCATGGGTGCACCAAGCTTCATGTTCTATGTAAGCCAGGAGAGGATGCTTTTACTGACAGAAGAGGGACACTGAGGTAGTGTCACAGTGAAACACAGCTCATATTTATCTAGCATTGTCACAATAACCATCCTTTGTTTGCAAAGACTGCACAAGGTTTGACTGATATTTGATTTATCAAAAAAAATAGCAATTTCAAAAAGCTTGTTCTGCCGGCAAAAACTGCATTTAGCACCAACTTCAGGGGGTGCACATAAAGGTACAGAGGGTTTGTAGACCTGAACATTTAGAGAATGAAAAAGACGACTGCAATAGACAATTAAGGCAAAATTAATGTGCATAGTCGTCAACAAAACCACTGTCAATGTAAACTGGTTGTCAAGTAGTTAATCCTTATATTATTCATATGAAGAGTAGGGTCTAGACCTGCGCTACATGGAAACTGTCCAGACCCTTGTATTGTGATCATTGCATTATAAGAACAGAGTTGTTTAATCAGTGAACTTTTTTCAGCTGGTCCCTTTGCTGAAAGGCACCAGTCTGGTGAGGTTTGTTCACTGAAGCAAGGATGCACCATTTCTCTGACACAGCCAACAAAAACGGGCACCAAACCAACATACAGAACTCCAGTTGCTTCAAAACTGTGCAGTGAAAAATAAATAACTCTGCAAAGCAACTCGGGTTGTTACACATTTCCATCTGAATTCTGAAAAGGATAAAAAAAAAAATCAAAAAAGGATCCGCATCAAATTTAAGATACGGATAAAGAGCTTTAGCATTAGTAGACAAAGACAAATTTCTGGTATTGTGACAACACTATGATACGAATTACACCTAAAGGTAGAGTTAATTTCTAACTACAAGTGGGGTGAAGTTATTAGAAGTAGGATGGTGACAAAACTAGGACATACTGGTTTTCAGAAAAATTACAGTATACGACATCTAAAAATCACTGCAAACTGTATCCAAGCCAGTTTCTAGCAGGTGCTGGGGAGTGATAACAGCACAGCAAAGTAAGTGCTATGTACTTGCTGAATTGCTGATCTAATGATAACATCAGAGACTGGTAACCTCTGGCATTCTGACAGGGTAGGCCATGCATGTCTAACCTGGCAACCCTGCTCACCTCCTCTATGTTGTCAAGTTCCTCCACCTCCCTCTTTACAGGGGTGATGGGGACTGTGCAGTAGAAGGACTCCTCTCTACACAGAGTGAGAAGGAAGTGGTAACAAAGGAAAAAAAGAGAACAGCAGATGGTCAAGAACAAAATGCAGGAGAAAGAAAATGGACGAAGCCAGAGCCTGGAGAAGTCAGAGAAATGAGGAACTGGGGAGGAAGAAATAAACATGAGTGATGAAAGAACAGGAAGTCAGCAGACAATATCGAAGCAAATGTAGGAAAAAAGATTAAATTGTTACAGCAAGAAAAAAATAGGAAATGGTATATCTAATACCCAAACTGTAAGAGAAAGAATCCCCGCTGGTAGAGGTGTATCCTATCAGTTTATGGCTGATGTACCCAACATTATTCTGGGTACATCAGCCAAATGTGCCTGCATTCTGCAGACATTACCGAACAACTAAAAGACACTTTAGCTCGATTCCATTTCAACCAATGCCCAAACAACAAAAAGGGATCTTTTGAACAACAGTAAGGGTACTGATCTGTCAAAATAAGTGTTTTTTTTAAAGAACACAAGACCTGAAAAGCATAAGAACAAAAATAGATAATAAAGAAAGCAGAGTAGCAGGAGAAGAGGAAACTGCAAAGAGAAGAGTTGAAGTGGCGAGGAGTCCGTCTGCAGCAACCAATATCCTGTCCACACTAACGTCTGCCTTCAGAAAAGGGATTTCTGCTAGTTTCTGTGCAACAATTAACAGCTTGACCTTCTAGGCTGCATGGGGTCCAACCCTGAAAACTTTGTCTGCCTAATATGAACTATACTAATGATGCAAAATAGTTTCAAGACACCACAAAAAACCACATGTCACAATGAAAATCAATCAGACATTTAGCACATTGTTTCTGTAGCTTTGATTATCTGTGATTTGAGAAGTATAAGAAAAAATTATCATGCAACTTCTTAAAATCAGAGGATGGTTGTGTGTTACATACTGGTTCATCTGTGGACATATTAGAGACCATGGCTACATAATTCTCATCACAGTCCTCGGAGTCAGTGCTGGAGGCCGTACTATGCACTGACGGGGGTCTCGGTGGCATTGGAAACCTAGAGAAACTGAGCAGCATTCACAATATTTACACACTGACTTCCAGGCAAATGCAGTCTCTGGTGAGCACAAAATACAACACAGACATAACAGACACAGCTATAAACCACTGCAGCCAGCAGAGTCCCTGCAGCATTAAGCACAGAAATAGACCTCATCCCAGATAAGCCAACAAACAGCATTCAGTACAGCGTCGCTGTGAGGCACATCCCAGAGTGGTTTGTATGAGCAGCGCGACTTTGGTCACAGAGTGACTACAGTGATGCATGACGTGTTAGTGCCTACTTCTTCAGTTAATTGTGTGCTATATGTTCTACAAAAGGGAATGTTCACACTAAATAACCCTTTTCCTATAAAGAAGAAGAAGAAGAAAGAAAAAAACTCAACTGTACTTTGTGTTGATAATATAACGAGCAGGTGGGACAATGCACCCTGTTTCCATAACAACTCCTTTAGTCACCTGGAGATGAAGTGCAGCAATTTATTTTTATTGTCTTGTATCTTGTGCTCCTCTATAAAGTTAGATTTTTCTCAACTTTAAAAAAGCACTCTACTCCAAAAGCACTTCATGATGAGATATGAGACACAGTGTCTCTTCTGAGACGCCCCCCCCCCCCACTAGACACCAGACGCAAAAATAAAATAAAACCAGGGCAAATAGGAAAGCAGAGTTGTGTGAACACACCCTTAGTTGTTAGCAAAATGCTGCATAAAGAAAAAAGCTGCAGAACTACTTACTCCCGAGCGAATGACCGTGTGACGGGCGAGCGGACAGGCGTACAGGGCTCCTCCCATTCTGGCAGTGGTTTGATCTCGAGCGGAGCGGGTCTTCCTGAAGCAAGGTACACACACACCGTCAGTTTCTGCTTGAGACACACACTTAAGGTACATGGCAAAGGTCAGCACCACGAAAGTTACTGCAATGTGGAGTTCATCAAACTCTGCGTTCACAATCAAGTGATTTGTTGAAATCATACAATCATTTCTGATGCATATCAATGTTTGTGTTGTTTACAGGTATGTTCATTATTTTCAGCTTTTATTTTGGGGGAAAACCCCCAGAAAATTACAAAATTTGAATAAAAAATGGAAGTAGCCAAAGGATGTCTTCATGACCTCTGTGTGAGGACATGTAAATCTGTGTGAAATGTTGGTTGAACCAATCCGCTTCCTTTAAAAATCTCAAATACAATAAAAACTGAAAATGATGGGTCTTATGTTCATTATAAAATTGTGTGCAGTGTAACAGCTAACGTGCTATCAGAGCCTCACTCACTGTGCAGTAGCTGTTGAGCATTAATGCTCATTACTCGTGGCTTCTGTCACTAAAACATTGCAAACTATATACTTTATGAAGAAGGTAGCCACTGCTGGTGCACACTGTATGTACACAAGCAGGAGAGTGGATATGGTCATTTATGTGTGTCTCTCTTTCATTAGATGATATCATGGTTCAATTTCCTCCTGAAGGGCTATCTACTGCTCTCCAGAGCCATGTGAGTGTTTTTGTGACAATAATTCTGGTGAGGCTGCTACATCTGAATGTGTGTTTTGGAAGCGCAATATGTGAAACTGCAAAGAAAAACATAAAAGAAATGTTTGGGAAGAGAAACGTTAGTAAACTGGCTGCATGTCAAGTAGTCATATTAGAATGAGGGGATGTTTAGGTAAGGTGGTGATAGCAAAAGTTTATTTTTAAAGGCATGTTGTGACTGTTCATGAGCTCCAAAACTGTATCAAGTGAAATCCACCATGCATGAGGTGCACACTCATCGCCCTCCTGCTGGGATTTAAAAAAATAAGACTGGATTAATGCAGCAGCTCTGACACCCATGTTATATTTTTAAACCTATTTGGGAAGCTCTGGAAGTATTAAGGTACAGTTTAATTGATTCTGGTTCGCACACAGAGACAGCAGGCCTGAGAAACAACAGTGATCCCACAACACACTACTGAGAGCATGCAAAGAGTCGAGATGAAGGAGAGTTTGACAGGTCAAAGAATGGAAAGTTTCACATACACAATGGCAGTTAAGTGTGGAGTACCTACCCTTACGTCGTCCCCTCGGGAATTCACCTACGGTTTGAGAGTCGGTTCGCTCTAAACCGACACCTTTTGCTCTTATTATTTTAGGACTCTGACCTGATTGGTGAAAGAAGACTTTGCTTATTATAAAATTTTTGGTGATGACAACAGTTCAGCCCTACTGTAACAACTGGCCTGCCATGCAAAGCGAAAGACGAGACTCTGCTGAACAGCAAAACGACACCCTCACGTACGCCCAGTCACCTTTTTGTGCAGCACACTTATCAAGAGGATGATTGTCATGACAACAGCAGACCCATACTGCCCAACATGCACCTCACTCCATGCACCACGGCTTCCCACACAAAGACTGACATCACAGCTGTGCATGCACCATGAGCTGTGTGTAAGCACTGCGAGTACACTGAGGAATCATGTCACGTTGAGACGGGCACATACAAACTGCAGCTCCCTTTACATTAACACACTGATCACAACAAGAGCAAAATCCTACATGTGCCACCATCTCAGAGTAAGAATTCATTTCAGATGTTAATGAAGTAAAAAGTCATGTGCTGGCCTTGACTACAGATGTCCAGACAGTCAAAGCAGAGAAAGAGGTGCACATGAGATGAACATGGCTGCTAGTGAGCTGATTAGTCCACAGAAGGGAAGAAGGTTGCATGGCTCATGGTAAATAAAAAAAATGATTTATACCCAATGAAAAAAAAAACAAAAACAAAGGAGCATGTGATATTCCACTTCACTAAGGAAAGCCTTTACCCACACTCTCCACTTGAAACATCGAGTCTGAAAATAAGCCTGTCGTGTCGGTGCTTCTCATAAGTGACGTTATTCAGTATTATTTGATTTTCTTCAGCGTCAGTCTGATTATCATAGTAATGATCTTTGTCCATATTTTGAATTCTCTGTGCTTTAGCTCGTCTATGTGCTATTTCTAATACAAAGTACAGTAGAAAAGATGACCAGCACAGTAAATTTTGTACTGGGAGCAGCGGGATTGAGGGTAAGACCTCAACTAATGCTAATATAACAACAATAATAACAGCCTATATTTGGACAGCAGCTTTCAATTAACCAATTACAAAGTATTTTAGATCAATTAAACCCATCAGAAGAGGAAGACAAATCAAGAGGGTCTGCAGATGTTTCAACACTATCCAAAAAATGGCTGTTCTAGACACAAGAGAAAACAAGGTCAATGCTGGTCAATATATGAACAACAGAGAGAAAACAATAGATAGAAAAAAAACAAAGAGTGGGTTTTTATTGCCATTCTTTTTAGGAAATTATAGAAGGGAAACTTTATTCTACACTCAATGGATCTCAAGCTACAGGCCTAAATATTCTGTGCCCATAAATCCGTTTTTAAGGGCTGAATTTTTTAAATGCGGAGAATTGGGCAAATACAGTATGAGATGCTGAAAACTGATTATTTTATCCAGTAACTGGTGTTTATATGTTTAAGAGTTATGAGGACTCTACTGATGTGCCCCCTGTGCCAAAACAATCAATTTCATATTATAAGTTTGGAAGACAATGTGGAAATGCTGTTTGTTAATGTGCATCCAGGTTCATGAGCGTTGGACATTTCCAGTCCTGGCTTTTCTCTTGTGAAATCTGAGTAATGCCTTGAAACTGGTTGGCTTGTAGTACAGCAGCTAGATGATTTGGACTAATAATAATCTTTTTATAACTTTAAGTCCTGGTAGTCCAGAGATGGAGGATGCCAAATTTGGTCATGACTGGCTTAGAGGTCACAAAAAAAGACAACTTGCGCATGGAAGGATTCCCCGCTGGGAAATGTAACACTCCCTAACATGTCCTGTTTCCTTCAGCAACAATAACTGGCTGGCCTCTGGTTTGGTTTGCCTACGTGATGACTCCCTGTCTCCCTGATGCCCTTCAGTTCTCTTTCTCTCTTTGCCCACTTTTCAGCCTTTCAATCTGCCCAGATTGTAATTCCCCTTGCTATTAGGTCTTTCATCAAAGAGCTCCATTCAGATGAAGGGAACAAAGGGGATGGAGGTGACCACTCCGGGCTTCGGTCACTCCATGGCACAGGGACCAGCCCCCTCCAAAACGGTCTACAGGGCCTCTTGAGCTCGGGACAAAAGTGCTTTTGACAAGGAGCTTACTGTGTTGGTGTAAGAGGATGTAGCAGGCACTAAACTAATTCATCAAGAGGTGAAATAAGCTGGTCAAGGGCAGACGCAGAGGAAGATGGCAGTATCTAAGATACCAGACAAACCAAGCAGACAAAATGGGAATAAACATTTTTCCACATTAATAAGGGCAATTAAAGTATGAAGAAAGACACGGCTTTGAGGACGGTTGGATCGTTTTCACACGGTTCGATGACCATGAGCCAGCACAGTGAGAACAGCAGCCGAGTGTGACACAAAGCATGGTCAGTTGTTGCATTAGTGAATACCGAGCATACTGAAGGCGTTTAGTACAACAATAAACTTCAGCACACATCGACTATGCAGCAAGACCTTGACAAACCTACAGAACATGTACGAAACACGTCACAGCCACACGTGCATGCACACTCACTGCCCCCTCACCTTTGCGATCAGGTTTGAGATTTCGGTCCACAGGCGGGGGCTGGCAGTCACTGGGCATTGGCCTGCGAGGAGGGGTCTTGGGACTGGAGCGGAAGCCCATGTGGGCGGGCGGGGGGACCTGCTTTCCCAGGGATGAGAACTCCATGGTGCTCGGGGTCATGGGCACATAGTTCGCTTCGTGCATCGGCTCAGGCAAACTGCCGGAGTGATGGTGTGACGGGGAGTTGGCACTCATGGGTACATAGTTCTGGTCTACCTCTTCTGTGGACTGGCTGCCCACCGGCATCATTCCTTTGTTTTTCTGAGGGTGACAAGGCATGCATACATGTTCACAAACAAAAGGACAGACATAGCTGGTATGAGGCTGCCTGTACACTCAGGTCACAGGGGAACAGAAATGATTTTCAACACTGTCTTTACAAAATAGCTGGTGGCTAACATTCCATTAGCAGACAAAACATTGGCTGTAGCAGCAGCTTATTACTCTAGGATGAACTCCAACAAACTACCAATACTGAAACAAACAGGTAGGTGGTTTCTGATGCTAGCCAGCATACATTACACCAAGAAAGTGAGCAGCAGCAGCAACAGGCCTGCAGATCAAGCCTGAAGCAAAACTGCTGGAGGGAATGATTAGAGCTAATCTGAATCAAGCTAACAGCAGAAGCAGAAATAATCAACAAATATTACAAACATGACAAGAGTAGTCAACAATTACCATGTATAATTCAATGGCCGTGTTTGTATAAATCACCACTGCTACAGTCTGTCTTTTCTACTGTTACTGATATCTTCTGTTCTAACAGTGCTGCAGCGGCCCGGGGACCAGCAGTAACCAATTAATAATTTAATCATTTCATGTGGCTGCTCCCTACCACCCAGACTGTACACACTGCTTTGACCGTGCATTTCACATACACACAATATTGAGCTTGTGCAAAAATGCTAAAAGCAGCAGGTGATTGTCGGCCCAATACTGTCTGTTGAATGAAATGAGGCGCTTCCCTTCTGTTTGTTTCCGCCCCAAAAAAGAAAAGTTGAAAAAGTTTTTGTATGGGCTCACTTTTATAGCAGAGCAGTATCCCACTGGGCAGCAATAAATAAAAACAGAACACTATAATATATGTAGATGACTTTCCCTTCCGCCCTAGGATTTTCGATCTGTACTGCATGATGCCACTGTGTCATGGGGCGGAATAGGAATGTGCTGTCAGTCCTGGGTGTTACTGGAACAGCTTAGAAAAGTATTAAGTTATTGTAAGCAGAAAAAATGCCTTTCCTAAGCCGATGCAGAAATCTCTTCTAACACCGTAAACAATCAACATTTTAAAAATATCCAGTCATGACACAAAAACATCCCTTTAGTCAGCCACAACCTGGAAGCACAATGACTGTAGAACACTGGGTTCTGCAGAATCATGAGCTTCTAAAGCTGTGAACCTTGGAACAACACTTACAAAGTAGCTGTTGAAGTTTTCATTGAACTCAAATGAGCAGCTTTTGTCCGAGGGGAATGATCTAGGAATGTCATAGCAGTCCTGGGATCCAAAATCTGCAAGAAACAAATACAATTGCCAAATATGTACATCACTGCAATATATGTATATACTACAACTTTATGGGATTAGTTATTTAGCATTAAATGATTTTATCAATCAATGTAGAACAAGAGCACATACTATTAGCCTACACATCCCATATCAGAGCCATATGCTAAATTTGAAGTCCATTTCTGCTGCAGTATAATCTTAATGATACACACAACAGAGGCCTAATTAGAAAGCTGAATGTGTTTTCATTTGTTCGGTGGGATAGAGTTCAGCAGCATGTAAGAGCTCTACTGTGTAGCACATTATTATTGTTTTTTTGCATTCTCATTAGGCCCTGATGCAGCCGCTAATGCATTTCACTTACAGCCAGAAGAACCACAGCAGTGCTCGGGAAAAAAAGCTTGCAAGGCAAATGAGTGTCAGCTGAGGAAGACTAAGTGGGGGAAGACCATGACGGGCAATAATTACAATGAGAAACGTCTTTACTTTCACATACTGAACTGCCCCAGAATAAACAAGGAACAGTTACGAATGGGTGAGATGATACATTGTGCAAAGCAGAGATAAAACACACAACACCTGCTGGGAAGAACATTCAGACTCAACTCCGCTCAATGTGGGTTCTCCCAACACACCACCTGATGAACTTCAGGTATTCACTATTTGTGAGTTGAGACTCTCTTTTGTAAAAAATTATCTTACTACTAATACGTCTGTAATGACATTTGTCACCACAAGAGGGAGGAGTAAGTGGAAGAATATATTATGTTGCCTCCGTCCTTGCTCCACAAGTTTCTCTTCTTGACAGAAAGTTGTGTTCTATTTTAAGCTTTTCTACAAAGGCAGCTGTGCATCAATTTAACATCGAAGCTATAAAGGTAACACTTCTCCTTCAATTCTTAGATAAACTTTATTTTTACTCATCCGTTACTATGAAATGCATCTCCTGTCTCTTCAGAAGACCTTCTCGGGCTCTGCTCTGTCTGACACACTGGAAGTGATGATGGTGGACACAAACTGCTGTTATGTTATATAAACTTGTAACCTCTATTTTAACAGATAACACAGTATTTTGAACAGCACATGTGCTGCGTGTCTGGTGTTGTTAGATTTAGAGAAGCAACGCTCCCAAGGGTAGTGACATATGGAGTATAGTGGAGTACAGGAGTACAGGCATGTGCAACAAAGAAGGCTCTGCTGACAACAAGCCAAAGATATCTGTGGGCTCAGTGATGGAGCAGAAGGCGTATTTGTCCACCAGTGAGGACATATGACGATGATCTTTAATGTGTCTCTTATCTTATAGCTTTTAAATGTTAAAATCGCTGCACAAAGCATCGTCAAGACCCTTAATGGCTCCGAAGACATCTGCAGAAAACTGTCTGCTCCGTGTTCAGGTCTGGTGAGCTTTTGACAATTTGAACAGATTGTGAACAGAAAAGAAGAGTAAAGGTGAAAATAGGGATTGCGGCTGGAAGAAAACATGCCAAGAACTCCGGTGATGTCTCTTAACATCCATCAAAAGAAAGTAGAAAACCACATGAAAGCCGGGCCAAAGCTTTTTAGGGCCAGTTGTCTGGTTGATGAAAGTATCACTGCACATAAAGGTCAAAATGATGTGGAGGAAAGCAGCTTTGTAAATGTGTGTGTGTCCTGTTAAACACTATCTGTAGATTGACATATTTTCAGATCATAAATTCTGAAAACAACAACTCCAAAAGAAAAAAGCCAAACTCTCTGCGGCGGCACAAACCTTTGCGGAGGCGTGAACAGTCCACAGTGCCGATCGTGTTGCTGCGTAAAGCTTTATTCCCGGCACTAGTAGGCACACAGTAGTTTCCGTCTGTCTCTGACGCCGAGCGGGGCACATAATAGGTGTCCGTAGGTGAGCGCTCAGCGGGGGGTGGGGGGGGTCCTGAGCTGGAACCGAGCAAAGGCTTGGGCGGTCGGGGAGGGGGCACTACATCTCCCCCGCCCTCTGAGCCTCCTACCCCTGTCGACGACGACAACGTGCGGGGAACCTGGTAGGTACAGTTTGCGCCAGGTGTAGGTGGGATATCATAACTGATGGAAAGGTTGCGCATCTGCGTCTCCATTGAGGGCTTCCGCGACGGCGTGTTGAAGACGTACAGCTCAGAGCCGTCCCCGCTGTCCGGGTGGGCCGAAGGGGAGGAGGCTGACTTAGGGAGCAGCACAGTGTCCTGGGAGTAGCTGCGGGGGAGGTGGTAAAGGCCGCTGTCAGTTGAGAGCGAGGCACCGCGTGATGGAGGCGAGTCATAGATGGATGAGGCGGAGGCAGGGGCCGGGTGCTGTGGGAAGAAGCCGTTGTGTGAGGTGTGTTTAGCTGAGGAGGTGGAGGATGTGGGCGTGCGGTGAGAGGGGAGGTTGTCATTCAGGTCCGTCTCTGAAGAGGTAGACTTGGAACACTCAGCATGGGCTCTGAGAAGACAATACACACACACACACACACACACACACACACACACACCAGAGGATGAAATACCTACAACTGATTTAGAGAAGCTAAGAAATTCACAGCACTCTCTGCAGCCATAGTTAGTAACCTAACACTACAAACACCCTCTCTTATCACTCCTCTTCGGCACCTCTTACCATGGAAGCATCTCTTTTTTACCCCACTTATACTTGGTTTTAAAGTGGGATCGGTATGCAGAAACATTAGCTGCATAATAAACGATCTGATCCCGCCTTCCCGTCAACGGCTGGTATTCTTCGTGCAGTTTCGTTATCCTCATTGAGATTGATCTCTGTCCTCCTGAGCAAAAACCTGCCTGTGAGGAATCTGAAGTGGCGGAACATCTGCCCCAGACTCCATTATGAACTTCTGGGGGAAGTTTTGGGGAAACTTTTCAACTCTGTGAAGAACTGCCAACAAATTCTTTGCTATTTGTCCCCTCTTGTGAATTCTGGCTCTAGGCTGCTCTGTGAATAGATAAATTATTGTGAACAGAAGATCAGCTGCACAGATGAGTGCAGTACAGTTATTTGTTCCTGTGTATCATTAATTTTCCACAAATATTGCTGTGATTTTTCACAGTTCAGTTCACATTTTTGGTGCTTTCATGACACAGAAAAGACACATAATCAGTCATTAGACGCGTCTATTTCAGCCTTCCTGCTTGCTCACTCTTTAAATTTGAGCCACGGATGCTAGCATGTTGGACGGACTGCGTTCACATATACCTCCAAACACAGCGCAAGCCAGACTACCTCCAGCTGTGGTCAGGCAGATCGGACCACGCTCCAATCAGGACGCATTCACGGCTTGATTTAACGTACGTTATTCCTTATCTGGATAACTTGTCTGGATATAGATTGCACGTTAATACCAAGTGTAAATGAGGTCTTTGGGTCAACTGAAGGACTGAAGTGCTTAGTAGATGTTGGGTCATTTCTAAATATTCAGGCAATGATAAAATTAGTAGTGTTAGATAAAATCTAACTCTGTTCTGATCTACAACACCTCAAATCCAGCCATGATAATCATCAACACAAGCCATGTAAATCTTTTTTGTTTTTTGCTTTTTTTTTTTTTGTAAATACATGTGTAGCACTCCACACAAGCAGGCCGTTCCAGCAGGATGGCTGGCCACTCACAGACTAGTCTGGGGAGGAAGAGTCTTGCTCTCACACTCCTCCAAGAGCAAATACTCCCGGTCCCCCTCCAATGGAGAGTGAAGCTGCACTGAGCTACACACCACACAGCAGAGGAAAAAGAGGAGAGTGGCAGTACAGATGAAATGTATAAAAAATAAAACAAAATAAATGGTCTGGAAAAATGTGCAGAGGGAAGCTTGTGTCACAGTGAAGATGGAGCCTCACACACACACAAAATCAAACTCACCTGTTGGGTTCAGGCTTTTTGCTCTCACAGTTGACCAGCCACAGGTAATCCTGGGGCTCCTCTGAACTGGACTGCGAGTCCAGGTGTCGCACACTGACCGGCTGGTATGGAGGGGGCACATTGGACAGCACCACTGCGGGACCGACAATATTACCCAGTGCTGGGTGTGGTGGGGTGTCCACCACCAGGCCTCCGATGGCTGACTGGTGAGCAGCTTTTGCTGCCTCTGGAGGAGAGAAAAGACACTGAGGTGAACTCCTCTCAAGACAGCTGAGGTGTGTTATCTCCTTTAGTATATCACAGCGTGTGTGTGTGCACCTCAGAGCGCTAAAAGGTCAAATATGATACAGGGTTTTCCACAGCTGATGATAGAGGAGGTGGGTGACTGCTGCTGAGTTAATGAACACCTCCACCAACAATAGAAGAAATTAATAGACTTTTAGTAAATAAAACCTTAAACCTTTCACACAACAGAAGCCATAAAATGAATGAGTTAGTGTTTTGAAATCTGGTGACTAAACCGCTAAAAAAGGCGAGATGCCTTAAAGATCTGTCAGACTTCGCTCAGCAGATTTCTGTGAACGACTGATCAGGTTTACACACTGTGCAGTGGCTTTATGGTAATTAATGAGAGCAACACAGAGCCCACAGGAGATTATCGCCAGCGGACGTTCACCGTAAGTAAAGCATCAGGCTTCACTGCCTTTATTCACTTCAGCTGGACTCTTTCCTCTGGATGTATTTCCTTAAATCCACTGGATGTATTGGACTCATTGTACTGGGCCTATTTCTGTTTACGACTTCTTACACTGAATCTACTACATTTTTATTGCCTCTATTATAAGCACAATGTTATATTTCGACTACTTTGGTTGCAGCTTTTTGTTAACCTATGGCTCCTCCTGAAGCCAGAGTCATCCGAGGAAGTCATGAACTGTAGCTGTACTGTGGACCCATGAAGCCCACTGAGACGGTGCAGATGAAGTTGCGGTCTGATGATACAGTATTAGGTAGAAAGTAAACAGTCAGCCGTATTTGCCAACGTCAACCCCGGCAGGGTAAACATAGGCCAAGCTGTTTCCTAGCAACACATTTCCAGTCTATAGTCACCAGCAGCATTTTGAATGACACATCAACTTTACATCTCTATAATGTCAGGACCTGAGCGGCTGATGTGTGTCGGCTCACTCTGGACAAGAGGAAAGGGGGACGAGAATCGGGATAACTTGCAGCATCCGTCCAGATGACGTGGAATCCAACCCGCGCCGTGAAAGGGATTATTCAACTCAACCAGTTCTACAGAGATCCATCGAGCTGCAGAACCTCGAGCCTCTCTTCCTACCCTGCCGAGCTTAAGTGGATGATATACGTGTGATATATGAGCGACGAGACCCCCCCGAACAACAGCAGCACCTTCAGTTCATATCAAGTTAAAACACACTGCAGTCACTGCTGCAAATTTACACAAAACACATCATGGTGAATTAGTATTTTCTTGCTTCACCGTGAAACTCACTTGAGAAGTTCATTTGTTTGTAAAGAGTGTGAATACGGTGCCCTCAGAGTCCCACACACTCCATCTCAGACAGCATTTCCTCAAGGTCTCCGCGTTGTCACACTGCGTTTTCAAATATCAGAGTCCTTTTCAAATCCTTCTGCTCGAGGTGATTGTCCACTGAGAGCCAACATGGTCAAATATATCTCTATTTTCATTCCACGTCTTTCCACTTTTTTCTCCTTTTTCACAGTTCTCCTCCCACTCTCTTCTATAACTGACACGGTTTTATCTCACACAAGGTCCCTTTTTCTCTTCTTTACAAGTAAATTTCTATCTTTGCAGAGCATTGTTTGCTCTGATCTCCTCCTCTGCTATCTTCTTCTCTTTTTCCCATTTGTTTGTTGAAGCTTTACTGCTGATTCATACAGGAAAAGGGAAAATCCCATCTGCTCATACTCATCTATACCTCCTACACCGTCTCTCAGAGCCTTCGTTCCCCGGCCCTCCTAAAGTTCCCTCCGCTGGTATCTGCCCAGCCGTGAAGCACTCTAGCATGGCCACACACAACAGAAGAGTGGGAGTTGGGTCTCACACACAGAGAAGTGCAAGCGAGTGCAAAATGGAGAGTCAGGGACATTCTTTTGTAATAAGAACTGTAAGGAAGGCTATCTGCAAGGAGATTTGTCTTTAGACCCAGTTTCTCCTTGAATGGGTTTACTGTTTGTTTGCACATCGGGGTTTTAACAGCAAGTTCCAATAATTCTGTTGAAGAGGCGCCATGAATGCTGTTATCAGTGCTGCCCTGCAACACTAGCTATGTAACAGAAGAGGAGGTAAAGCTCACAATGCTGTGGAGAGCACGACCTTGGAGCAGCATAATCAGTGACTCAGTTGCCAGATTTGAAAAGTACATTGCTCTAAGAGAATCTAAGTGGCGTGATATGCCAGACAGGAAAATAGTGCAACTTTTACGCCAAGTCTCATCACACTGAAGCGTTTACACACTTAGTTGAGGATGGAGAGAGAGTACACAAGGCCGAGATCGAGGTGTAAATAGCTAAGCTTGAAATTAGGCTCAAGGACAGAGAAGGAAACAAAAATATGCAAACGAGAGAGAATGAGAACCAGATAAGAGAGAATGAACCAAAGAGGGGCAGTGAGACCGACAGGCGCACAATGCTTTGATTATCCAGCACTGGGAACAAGGGTAACGTGAGCCTCAACACAACACATGGATCAACACATGGATCATTAGACCTCGACTGAGAACTATGCTGAATAGAGGCCTTCTGGCACATACAGCAGGTTCACCCTGACAGAGAAAGAAGCAGATATCTGAGAGGCACAGCGGTGGCATCAAACGAGAGACCAATCAAATGTAGAGTAATTAGCCTGTGAGCTAATACTGTCATGTTCAATTCTGGCAATATGGTGACGAAGTATACGCTGATTTAAAGCTGCTGCACAGGAATCCAGCTTTTCCTCTACTGCATACACTGTAGGTGCACGGGAAGATCGACTCTACGAAAAGTGTCAATAATATAGATTTTTTTAATAGTTTGTGAATTAAGTTAGTATTTCTTAAGAATACACAGTGCTGGTAACTTTCAAGGTATTTCTACCTGTAAAAGCATATCAGGCAGAGACATTGTGAGAAAAACTTAATGTCTTTGTTGTGTTCAGCTGATGTTACTGATAAGTCAACATTTTTAACAACAAATTAATCAATAACAAAATGATATTACTGGTCATAATGTAGCTTTGTGTTTTCGGCAATGTAATGACAGACTGCAGCCACAGAGACCAGATTAAGGACAACCACACACATACACACACACACACACGCACGCACGCACGCACGCGCACACACACACACACACACACACACACACACACACACACACACACACAGAAATGCTGTTCATCACTGTTACACCATGTTCTGCAAAGAAATATCCTTTGATAAACCACAAAGTAATTCAAAGTAACACTGATGGCCAGCAGCACTGACGTGTATCGAGCTATCAAGCACCAAATCCTTACCGTCATCAGTGGGGTTAAAACCACAGATGTCACAGATGCAGCGAACCCACTTATTCATCTCTTCTTCGGTGTCTGCCACCAGGTAGAAGACACGGTCAATGGTCTTGATGTCGAATATGAAGCTGTGCTCCAAGTCCTTCTTGTTGAACGTCAGCCCAGCGTCCACCTGAAGGGGCAACAAACGTGCCTCACTTTAATATGGCGATTCATTATTTAGGTCATTTTTCAAGCAAAACTGCAAAACATTCCCCAGTTTCAGCCTCTAAATTGTGAAAATTTATTCCATTTCTTTGCATTATATGATTTGAACACCAGCTACAACCGCTGGTTTAGAAAATTGTGACAAGCATTTTCTAACACAGTATTGACCAAATGATCAATTAAAATGAAAACAATCATTAGTTGCAGCTCTAGTCGGGCACCAAAGCATGTGTTAGCACCAGTTTGTGCTCTTTGTCAGGGATGATTACGCTCAAGTTACACATATAAGCCACAGCCTTCCTCCAAAATGAATGAGACAAAGCACAACCTGTTAGGTTCTTAAAAGTCTGACTGTTTTTGAGGAAAAGAGCGGCTTCAGTTTGTGTCTTATATGTTATGATATGGCGATGGAAAGGGCCCAAACATAAAAACATGATTACACGTGGGGCAAAAACAGCGATGACTTGTTGAAGATTTAATCGTACATGCAGAAACATGGAAGTGTGCAGGTTGGTGGTAATGTGGAACCATACCTGCTCACACAAGTTGAGATCGATCACGCGGATGGGCTTCTTGGCATGGTCATTCTTGTAGTACTCCAACACGTCTGGGTCGCCTGTCAGACGGCCACTGCGAAGAACAAACCACCGCTTCTTCCATGCCTGCAGGGTGAGCACAGAAATGAGGCCAAAGGTTATATGTGTGTTCTAACAATGACTGCTCCATTCCCGACCGGCCACAGGCCGGCCAAATGCTTTATTTTTCCAGTTTAGCCAGTGTGTCCTAGCATAGCTTGTGTCTCTGCATGCACTCTCCACCAGCTGCACTGCCCTTGCTGAAGAATCCTCAGAGCCAGAGGGAAGAGGCCCGCAACCAGAAATATGTGTCTGGGATAACCAGAACAAAAGCCACATAGTTTGGTCTAGCACCCTGATTGGGGCGAATAACCAAATCTATAAAGAGAAACAGGCAATTATGTCTTTTCTTTCAAATGGGACGTGTTGTCTGTGAGAAAAAGGCAGAACAAAGAGTTCAAATTCAAGCGAAGCAGACAGCGAAAAAGAGATGTGAGTGGATGAGATTTATGACTTCACTCGGCGTACATAAATAAAGGACAGTTTAGCAATAAAGTACTTATCCTACAGCACATCATGTCCATGAATGAGATAATGAGACAATGACAGACCGCTTGCCTAGAATCCTATATGGGATAACTTAATCCATCAGTTAATAGATTGTTGAGGCCGTGCTGAAGAAACATGATAAAAATCCCCCTGTGTCAGAGTACAGAGCCGATTTATTAACAGAAAAAAACAAGCATACAGCTCCAGAGCTTGTTTACATCTCATTCAGAGCAGTCTCATCATGAGTTGTTGTTTAAAAGATAAAGATCAGCGAGTGTGAAAAGCTTCTTCTGGCCTTAAAAATAAATATGAAGCCAGAGGCATAACAGCTTTGCCACTAGACTGACACTGTACTGTTTCTGGACTGTGTTTTCCACTTCACGGTGTGTATAGTTTTTATTTATAGGACGTATCCAGCAGAGATTGATTTAAATGCAGACTCAAGAAGGTCGTGAACTCTTGATTTTGCTGAGTCATGGAAGTCAGGCTGAACGTTTTTGTTTTGGAGCTCAGAATAAGCTCTTCACAAAATACTCGCAAGACTTGTCTGAGCAATTGCTGGATTTTATCATCAGGAGTTTATCCAAAAATGACTTACTTCCTTTTATTGCTTAAAGCTGGGGCAAGTATGTACGAACACTTCGTACGAGTTTCACTAACCCAACAGTTTAGTGCTTAAAAAAGAAAAAAAAAAAAAAAATCAGATGATCAACTGAACAGCAGAAAGTTTGCCAGTGCTGTTTGAAATGTGAGTTGATAGACTCGAGCCGGTAGGCAAACAAGCAGCACTGAGATCAGACGGATCAGGAAGCATCGTGTGAGGAATGCAAGCTGAAGCTTTGCTGTTGTTGTTTTGGGGTAAGATTCGGACCGTATTAATAATGCTGTGGGATCGGGGGTTTTTTCATCCCTTAGCTGTTTTCCCAGCTACAGGGTGTCCTTTGTTAGTGGGCCAGGCTCCGGACTGAGACAGCATGAAGAGCATCAGACCTTTCCCTCCGCAAACAGAATGAAGAAACGAGCGGACCTGCGAAGCCCCTGGCTTTTAAAGGGCGAGCACATGAATATACAGGGATCGCACGGACAAAAACACCAAAACGTTAAGCAGCACACGCTGTTACGTGCAAAAAGAAAACACTACTCACATCCCACACTGACATACTGCACTCACACACGCAGCACATGCTTCACACACTGCAGTTCAAAAGGACTGTGTTATATAATCACAAACACACCCACAGAGTCCAAATAAGGCTTAACCCTATTAAACCTACATCCTTTGAGCCAGGCTCACTTAAACACCAAATCTAAGCAGAAAAGCTAAAGCAAGTGTGCAAAAACAACCCCGATGTGTCTGTGTTGTGTTGGTTGGACAAAGATGGTGGGTGTGGAGAGGGAACCTCTCTCTGGCACATGACAAAGCAATCTTGGGTCAAGTTACCCTGTGGGGAACAGAAGGACCGAGAGCTTGGGTTACAGCGAGGCCAGGCCCGCCCAGGGTGAGACTGTTGACAACTGGGGAAGTTGTACATGCTGAAGACAGACACAAGCGAGGCCTGTTTAACTAAACTGCTTAACGCTCATGGAGTAGGAGATCCTTTTAAAATTCATGAGAAAACAGCAGGTCAACTACAGCTAAGAGATAGAAAGAAGCATGGAAAAAAACCTTGACAGGTGTTGAATCAAAGACTTGATCTGAATCTCAGCTCTTCATGGGACTTTGTGGAGTGAATATCAGAGCAACACAAGCATCACACAGGTGGCTGCGATCAGCACGTTCTGCACAATTTAAAATCAACAATGCTGATATCATAGAGATGCACCTTCATGAAAAAGGCTGCCATAGAAACAATATTTCACAAAAATGCAATCATGTATATGAATCCTATTTTATCCAAAGAAGAAGCAACTATCATAGAAGGTACTATAAAAGATAAATATGGCAGAAAATACAACAAATGATGTAATGAGTCTAAATCAGTGCATCAAAGAAATAATCAATAATCAAATCAGAAAAGGAGACGCATCAATATCTGTTCCCACCTCACATCTCAAACTATTTGGGAAAAAGTTGCAATACAAAAATAATTTCAATGATAGAAATGTTTACGGTCAGACACTTCCATCCCACACTGATGTGTTAACGGGGTTAAAAGCAGCGGTTTGTGATTCAGAGCCCTGAAGCGAATCTGCATCCAGTTTCTGCTCCGCCACATTAGCATGGTTCCAAACAGTAGTAGCTCTAGGATGACAAGCTGCGTGGTAGCTTGAGCATCTCTCCTCCATCTGTGGACTTTCACACAGCTTTCTTCATGCACAATTACACACGCTCGCACTGCTTCATACCACTGATTTGTACCACACGTTCAGCACCAGGCGTGCATGAGAACAATGATACCAACACAAAAGCAGCACAGCACAGGTCTCAATGTCCCCGATGGACAGAAAACACAGCTACCTGCACAGAGAGCCAGTCCCACCTGATGCAAGTGGTGTGTTTCACTGACATGCATTCAGTGCTCACAATGTTTGTATGCACACATCAGGAAAGTGGGAGAAATCAGGTTAAGGCAGGAAGTCAGAGAGCACATTTACATGCATTGCAATAACCCAGTTACTGTAAAATCCACATTTACGTGCAGCTGGTCAGTAATCAGATTTCTCCTCTACCACCCACCATATTTTTGAACCAATGTGGGCAGATTAAAGTGTATTAGCGCTGCAGCCTGAAGTGTTCTTTTTCTTTTTTGTGAGAGCATTTGGACTGACAGCACAATGGGAGAACAGGCGCAGAGAGACAACATGGACTTTCTTCCTGATGTGCAAACTAAAATTCTACAGTTCAGCTGTGGAAACTGACTTACAGTCCGTTTTTAGCATTGCTTTCATTTGTAGTTGGACTTTACTTCTATTGGATGGGAGGATGTACTGTTAGCTATCAGTCATGCCTTTAATTCCTCACTGTGAGAAATCTGTCATGCATGTGGGCTCTTGTTCCAGACTGCTGGAAACCTGTTTAGAGGGCCAAAAAAAATTAATGAATTAACTGACTGATTTAAAAAATTAACGGTTTGTCCAGCAGAAAATGAAACACGTTAACGTGGTTTCTCCTGACTAAATGAAATAAACTAGGTTACTGGTTTAAATGGCCTCACAGGACCCAGCATTGCTGAGAATGAATGGGCTGAAAGAAACACATCAGCTGCATCAAAACTGTTGGATTTATCCACAAACAAAAACAGCAGGGTGTCAGCAGGATCATTTGATGAATCACATAAAAATTGTGCACATCACTTTCAGTGTGTGTAAACACACTGAATATCAACATGACAGAACCCAAACCATGCCACAGAACTTTGAACCCAATGCCAAAAACACACTGGAACGCCATGACCACATGACTTTTGCCAAATACTGAGCATTTGTCCATCATTACATACCTCCTGTCAGGCCTCACAAAGAACATGATGAGGCATCATCTGGTCCTGCTTTTTGTTTTGCATATTCCATCGTATCCAGTGTTGAATGAGTGGCTAAATCCCAACTGACTGCAGTACTTAACGGCTGCAGGACACATACACATCCATTCTTGTCTTCCTTAATACAGCAACACAGGATTCTGAACCATTCAGCTCACTCCACAATCACAGAGCCCACATCAGCTCGTAGGAGTCTAGTGTTCACTGCCCCAGGGTTGGGAATGGGACAGCATGGGACGATACTGGACTGGGATGGGGAGCATGGCAGCTGTCCCTGCCAGCCCCCTCTCTATCCCCCTCCCCCTTTTTTCCAAGCGTCCCAGTGTCTTCTGATAGGGTGAGACAGAGGAAGACACCCTCTGTTCGCCCACCCAGGTCCTGCAGCCTATGGGGGCCAGACAGAGAGGGCATTGAGGGTCTGACTAAGACGATGACAGGGGAAGGGAGGGAGGGTGGGAGGGCTGGAGGAGGAGATGCCAACAGAGTGGAGTCACGCTGCCGTCAGAGGCCTCCTGACCACCATCACTGGAGCATGGCAAAGGTGGTGGAGAGAAGGAGGAAAAGTGTGCAATGAGGGAGAGAATATGCAAAAAAAAGAAGTGTGATGTGGGTAGAAAGGAGAAGATAGGGAAGAGAGCTTTGCTGCATCATCCAGCACCAACCTCTGCATCTAAAGGAGGTGGACACAACATTATGAGCCACAGTACAATCTAATGCAAATAATCCAGCAGAGATGTCTTTGTGGACAGTCTTGTTATCGCTTAAGCTTAAGCTTACATACTGTATGTCAGTCAGCCACTATTAACACATAACTACACACTGCAGAGTCTGAGCTAATTTCTGTCAAAATGATGGTCAGAATCGCAGTTTGGCCCATTGCAGCTCTTGCAAGAGATGATCATAAATAAAAAAAAAAAAACAATGAAAACAGTCCAGAGGGCCCAGAGGACAGGAACACGGGGGAGTTAAACAGGGACACACCAACTGTCTCAGACGACAGGTTTATTCCAAAATGACTGCAGATTTATGGAAATGAGGAAAAAACGTGTAAGGCCAAATCAGCTGTTCCATCACTTATTCCGACATGGTATGAATACAGAAAATAAGCACCTTCAAAATGTCTCGTGAAGGAATGAGAAAGGATGACATCTCCTGTCTAACTCTCAGGAGAGAAGTATAGTGAATATGTAAGTGAGAATAAGTGTCAGAGTATTCCTTTAAGACACTGATTGGCATCAATAGAGGCATTAGCCCGAAAGTTATCCCTGTTGTCATTTATAAAGAATAAAATGAGCTGCTGCATTCACATATCAGACCTGGTACCAAGGGATGCCAAAATCCATACTATTAGCAGAGAAATGAATGAGACAATATGGCACCACTGTGTGTTGATTAAAAACATGGCAAGACTCCCAAATGCAGTAAGATAGAGAACAAACAGGCAGTGGAAATGAGCTCTACGTTTAAGCCTGCAACAGCTAAAAATAAGCGTGTGGCCAAATCAGTCTCCTGTTACAAGAGTTTGATCTGATTTATTAGTCTAAAAATGTGAATCTAGTTGCTGGTGAACCATCCTGCCAACACCACTCAAGCTCCAACTCCAGTTTTATTGCACTTAAAAGGCTAATTGTGCTTCATGGTTTAGATAGCTTAATGCAGCCTAAAAAGCCTTTGAGTGCACTAATTGCTAATGCGAATGCGCTGTCATCACAGACTATTAAACTGCATACTTTAACTCATCCTCCATATCTCTAATGGTAACTTGTACTGAGCCGGGCCTGTGGGTCTCTATTTTTTTGCAGTAGCAGCAGTTGGGACATTACACATGGCTGTCTCTTCAGGGCATGGACAGGTGTGCTGTTTCTTTTGACTGCTGGTGTATTTTGTGTTTCATCATGCTCATGTATGCCAGTTGGTGTAATACAGGCACAACATGTGCCGGCTTTGCACATTAAAAGCAATGGACCAAAGACAATTGGAAGGCGGTTAAACGGATGCTAAATAGATTGCCAACACTTTATCTTGAGGGTTGTACTCTCAGAATGACTCTGACTCTCACTGCAAAACAGCAAAGGTTTCATTTTTCACATAACCAACTTAACACTCAACCCTAGATAACCTATGACTTCACAGGCTGCACATTATGTGGCACATGTACTACATGTACACATTATCCAAACATTTGCACAGACAACATTCAAGCACACTTCTAATCAGGAAAACTCCTGTTTTTGACCATAAGAGGACACTGAGGAACACTCAACCCATTAACACTCAACCTATAAGCACTTAACAGCAGTGAAGTTGTGCAGCTTTAGTCCTCGAAAGTATACAGACAACCAGACAAGCATGGCTAAGTGAAGTACACACAGACACTTAGGGTGCCATGCTTCTTTTAAAGGGCCAGTATCTGCTGTGTGTGGGTGCGTGTGCATGTGTATGTTCACATTTGATACACGACCAGCTATTTCCAATATTTGACACATAGCAACAGACCTGCCAATACTGCTGTGCAGTTAAATGACTAAAGATTTTATATACTGTGATACAGAGCTAAAACTCTGACATACTCTGAGGATGTCACAGCCAATTAAAGAAAGAAGACAAAAAAATACTGAAGGAGACATTAGAGGGCAGTCTGTGAGAGCTGGTGCAATGTTGTCAAGAAGAAGAAAATCTCATGAGCAAGAGGAAAGTCTCATCATTGTGCATTTGTTTGACACCTTGGTGGATATAACTACAGAAGTGATCGGACTGATAATATGTTCCACCTTTTTGCTGGTGCATTTTTCATCTTCTGCATCAAGTAGATCCATGTTTTGATAGCGGTAGCTGAGCTCCACTCCAGTTTACCGAATCAGCATTAGCATTAGCTTAGCTCAGTATTTGGAAAGCGTGAGAGTGGCTGGGCCATCTGTCCCGTCTGAGTGGGCTGCGGGTAAATGACCTGCACCCCAGCTGCACTGACTCATCCTGACTAGGGACAGCTTCTCTGTTTGTTCCTCAGAAAAACACAGTGCAAGAGACAGAGGGTGGGTGAGGGACAGGGCAAACCATGAGCACAGGGTGAAGATGAGGGAGAGGAGGTCAAGATTTTGGTGATAATAGTACAGATTAGTACTTGCTATTGTTTAATCTTCCAGAAATCACCACCAGACTGCATTTTATGGGCACAGAGGAAACAGACCACCTTTTATAGCCAGTTGATATATAAAAAAAATCTCTCTTGCATTGGCTGCACACACACAGTCTATCTCTCTCTCTCAAGCAGGAAATGAAACATAGAAGAGTAACCAGTGTGCCAGTACTTATCTCTGTACTCATCAGGGCAGTCTCATTAGAAGAAGTGAGGATGCTCTGAGCATGAATGAGCCTCAGGTGCTGAAATCTTACTCACCATTCATGTGGAAATACATACATGAGATTCATTACATCTTGATTTTGTCTGACTTGTTGCAATAGCTTCAGTCCCAAAGGCTAAAATGGCTTCAGCTGTAAACATTTTAAAATGTCATGTACCCAAAACAAATGGTTCTTTCTGAAAGGACCTGGAAATGTTTGATGCGTAAGGATGAGTCAGTGAAAGGTCACGCTGCAGTTTTTTTTGTTTGAAATCACGATTGACATGACTTTTTTTTTTTTTTGAGCAAAACACAGTTTCCACAGCAATCAAGGCCTTGAAACAAATGCACGCCATCTTTCCAAATGCTGGCAGTCATGTTTGGACATGAGGGGAACAAAAATCACAGAATGGATTTCAGACACTTCATGTGACATTATCAATTACTTGAGGAAATACCAGAATATTAAATAACAGCTTTTGCTGACGCAGAAAAGCGACAAAACTCCAAAATATTTCCGTGACACTGCAATCTGACACAAATGCAGTAAACAAATACGCAATCTTGTAGACCACAGCGCTTCCCTAAGCCTCACTATCGGGACCGTAGGACTGTGCTGAACAAAGGCTGTTCTAAGAGAGGAGTGTCAAGAGCGTCAGAGGTTTTGGCGCTCAAGGCCTTGGTGACGAGGTCTGCAGAAGGAGAAGGAGGGGAGGGACAAAAGAGCCTCTATGCTTAGGACCGCAACTTGTATAAATCAGTCTTTGTTAGCGAGACATGACTGGGATTCTTGCTAAACAGCTATTTTTACATCCCTGAGCACCAGAGAGGGCAGTTAACGTACAAGTAAGAGTGCATGGCCTCTGGCTAAGTGAGGCTGTTGAGCCAACGTCACCAGCCCTCCGCCTGCTGGAAGGAGAGTGGACTTCCATGAAGCATGTGCATGCCTGAGGTCCAGCATCCTGGACAGTGGTTAATCGTCAGCCAATTTTACCACCTGTTTCTGACCTCAAGGTAAACACTCTTACTAAAACATTCACGCATGATGGAGGCTTGTTAGATAAACTCAACGAACTGCTCCAGCTGACATGACCATCAATAGCAAGCGGGAAGGGCAATATTACTTTAGACCTCACAAACTCCAATGAAGATGAGCATCTGGCATGCAGCTGAGGGGAACATGAGTATCCTGGTAGCACTGGCTTGTAAAGATACAGTGGTCTGCTTTTTGTAAGGTAAAGAAACTGTAACTGGATCCAAGCTCTGGTGAACTAATGAGCATTCTGCCATGATCCTGCAGCAATGAGTGCTATGGCATCATTACTACTGCAACCACACATTTTTCCCCATACACCTGCATGTGTGAAAAAGTTGCACACAGAGACACACACATGCATGTGATTTGAGGGGTTTTCCAGTTATCTTGCATGGCCAACCTTCTAGCCAAAACACTAACCATCATCACTGCACCACAAAGCTCAACATGATTAAAAAAAGAAACTATTTAACAGTCCCACAAATGTTTGAAGATTATCAACGAATATTTTCAGAGCCTGAGTGAAAAACTGTGAGCCTACCTTACAAGCTGTAAATCCACAGGAGCTGTTTTCATTGTATTTCTATCACTGAAAGTGAGTAAACAAGTGTTGTCCTGCTGCTGTTGTTGTTGTTTGCGCCTTCTGACTTTATCATGTGCTGCAGTGTGTGTGTGAGGGTCTGTAGTTTGTGACCTCTCCCTCCTCTGACTTCCTGTTTTATGTAATCAGGTTGTCCCAGGCCCTCTTAACTGCCACTGGTAAATCGGAGGGGGTGGGACTAGGGGGGACTTAGAGGGTGTGTTTCTTCAAAATGAAGAAAATGGGAGCACACCCCAACAAATAACAGTTGAACAATCGCTTTTACAACAAGGTCATTCCATTTCTGTTACAATCTGGCTCTTCTTTTTATAATTTTGGTCATCATTACTGTCAACTATTGTCCAATGAATACTTATTTTTCCAGTTTTATAACAAACCACAGAGATGGTGTGACCCTGTCTGACACACGTCCAGCTTACTGAGAGGTGAAAATGAAGTTTGTCAAGTCATGTCAAATAACCCAATAATGAAAATCACAAACTTTACAACACACCGTATGGCCTCCTCTATCCTCAGAGCCCAGCCTGTTGTAAACATCAAGTGATTACCTGGACTGTCCACAATGATTCAGAACGATCTTTCAATGTGTTGTTCCCTAACCGACATCCTGTTTCAAGAGGAAACACATCACATTAAGGAAACAAAGACAGAATTTCATGGGAGCTTTAAAATCTGTCTCATCTCATCACTCGGCAGGGCTTCTCCTAATGGTTCAAGCGATGCAGGCCCAGATTACAGCAGTGAATGCTCCTTTCTTCATTTCTATTGCTAAACTAAGGTCTGTGCAGAGCTCATAACAAGACAGATTACATGTATTGTATTTCTCTTTCTAGTGTTGCATCTGAGCGCTCCATCCTCTTCCTTGGATCTGAGCCTTCTTCTGCTTCCTGTGGAGACTTTATGATTCGTTTTCCCAGCTGCACACTCAATAAAAAAAGGTCAGATATGCCACAGCATGGACAGCTTCCTCTACATGCTTGCTTCACAAAGGCTCTCCCTCGGCAGCCCACTGACCCCAGACACTCCTGCTAATGCTGCAAAGAGCTGGTCAGTGACTGGAGGTCTTTGAAGTCAAGAGGTAAGATAGCATTACAGAGTGCATCAAAATGTAAGAAGGGTCTAACCCAGATGTCCACCCATTACACTGCTGTGTGTTTGATCTTAACACGCAGCTTTGGTGTGCTTATTTTAACATTTCAGCGACTTATCAACCACATGCTGGAGACAACAATGTGCTTTTTGGTCATGTTCTGTAATGACAAAGTGCACGCTCTTCAGCACAAACACTAGCAATGGGCCACCACTAAGGAAGCTAAGTCAAGCATGAGAGCTTTACAGGCTGTGCCTTGCTGCATAAATATAGGCAATTTTAACTACTTTTTAACCCTAAACACAGTGGTCTTAAGCTCTCAACTAGACGGGCGTAGCTGGGAAGTTATATAAAATCAACAACGTAAATCAGCCATGATTTGATGATCCAATGTCCAACAAATCTGAACTTTAAATTTCATTCTCCAATAAGGGTCGAACACACTTCGGGCAGCAGCTAACTACTGTAAAAGTACACCGTCCTGTATGGTTATACAGAACTCTTGATTGATTGTCGAAATAAACCATTTAGTAGGAAATCTAAAAGTCTATTTTCTTGGCACCCATAATGGGATTGAGGCCAAAGACAGCAGAGGAAATTAACAAAGAGAAACAGAGTGAGAACAAGCTAAAGATAGGACCACCCAGGCAAATAGACTGAAGTAACAGCAACACTGGCTTAGGTGTGTGTGTGTGTGTGTGTGTGTGTGTGTGTGTGTGTGTGTGTGTGTGTGTGTGTCCTATTGAACCCTTGCATGTCCATCTCAGAAACACCCACAGCCCACAACTGTAACTCCCAACTGGTTCTGAACTTATCAATTATCATCCGTGTCCGCTGCATAGCGCTGCTCCCATGCGAGAGTCAACCTCTTCATTTCTCTCCTCTCCAAGAGAAAACAAGAACAAATCTTTGTTAAACTGAAACATCACATCCTTGCTTTGTGTGCAAGCGCCCCATCTTCCCACACAGGTCAGAGACGCAACAGTGAGAATCTCAAGTCTCAATTCTTCCAGAAGAGCCAAAGCTCAAGATGCAGAATTCCTCCGAAACTACACATCCATTTTTACTGTACTGCAAATGACAAAGCTCACACAACCACACTCAGGCCTGATATACTGTGCTCTTATTCATATATGTTCTGTTTATGTTTTGCACAATTTATCACAAGAGAGATTATCACAGGAAGAATGAATGATGAATCACCACAAACACTCATAGAACTCAGCACTGCAAACAGCAATAATTTCTAATCGAGCACAGCTGGAAGATTTCAGTCATGAAAAAATTGGACTCAAATGGTTTCATGTGTGATGCATTTACTTGTACAGCAATAATTATCAGCATTATCTTGATGTGGATAAGAGCTGGTAGGAGGTGAAACTTGTCTGGAGTGGCCTAGACACACTGGGACTCCATCAATGGAGTCCCAGTGTGTCTAGAAACCCCCCAAATCTCTCTTTTTTTGTTTTTGCTTGCTCCACCTTTCAGAAAATGTGTGCTTCAACATGTCAGCTAGGTTTGCCTCCTGTCTGACGTCCTACAGGGCTTGGCACCACCTCCAACTACACGTCCAGCTGGCTGACTGTCCCGCCCACTGAATACTGAGTGACTTTACTTCGCAGTCGCCATTTGTTATTTCCTTGCTAACACCGGCTCGGGTAACAGGAAGATGTCAAAGGTATGAGCAAAACACGCCAATTGTTCTGTTGTTGTCTCCAGCAACCAACACAAAAGTCATTTAGTCCAACCATCTGAGGATGTCAAGACCCAGTGGATTAATTTTTGATGGAAATGTAATGGAAATGTCTCCACAACACTAGAAAACTGTGTCTGTGTGTGTGTGTGTGTGTGTGTGTGTGTGTATTTTACTCCCAAACTGCTTTGTAAATGAGAGCCGGTAACGGTACAAGCTCAAGGATGGATCAGTACTGACTGTCCGTGACCCGACTTCAAACGTGGAAGCTGTAAGTTAAGTTTTATGCTGTTTTACTGTTTATTTCGCTGGTTAGCCTGTTGAACTTACTTGGTGTTAGCATATTACTCGGCTATTGCAGCCACTGGTGCTGTATGTACATTTACCTGATGAGCCGTGTGTGAGAAAGAATTGGTTTAACTGCAGGAATTAATTTGCTTGGTAACGTACTTTGATTAGCACCCAGCTGCTAGCTTGCGCAGACCATTAAAAGCTTTACCATTAGTGGGCTGCTGGGCGGTGCAGCTGAGGCTAATGTGGATCAGATTTCTCAAACACGTTCTGAAGTTTTTTTTGTTTAAAATGGTTGTTGTGGTGATATTTACCTCAGATATATTGCTAAACTTTGCTGGCTGTAAAAATACAAACACAGCTGATTGGAGAAATGGCAGGCGGTGCTGGTTAAGAGCTGTGGGATCTGACCAATCAGAGCAGAGCGTGATTTTTGGAAGGGGGCTTTAAAGAGACAGGATCTAGAACAGGGCTTTTCAGTCAAAGGGAGAATAGAGGTGTTGCTGCAATGTGCTGTATGAGAAGGCAATGTGATTTTTGAACATTTAAAGCATGTAAACCTATTCCAGTAACCAACCCAAATAAAAGTATGAACCTGAAAATATGCACAATATGGTACCTTTAAGTACTTAAAATCTCATACTGCAAAAGGTTGTTGAAACAAAACAAACTTGTCATTTAGATATGACAGTCGCGAACCACAAACAAAAACATTCCTCGAGATTCGATTACATGAAACAATTCTATACGGTAATACTGCGTTATTCCACAACCAGACAGAAAGTTAATGGGGTCTGGCACAGACACTGATGCAGCAAAGCGAGCCAGCACCAGACTCAGTACAGGCTACAAGACAAAAACACAACAAAAAAAGTGCAGATCAATACAAAAAACACAGCAGTTGTTTTATGCAGCTGGGCTTATACTATGGAAGTAACACTTGTGTGCATTCCTACTTTGCCAGAAATAAACTGGCGAATGGACATCTGCTGTGTACTGTAAAGACAGTGTGTGTGAGCGTGTGCCTGTTTTTTGTGTTAAAAATAGCCCAGAATATGCAGAGTTCTGTTAACACTCTGATATTACAGAATGCCTCAAAGCCAGAAAGTGAAAACAACTTTCTAAACACCATCTTTCAGCAGCAATGTCGACATGTGAGGTACATCCTATATGCATGCTCACCAACAGCGTATTGATCCGTAAGGAGCACCTCTGATCAAAACAAGCCAGTTTTCCCTTCAACATCGACACAATCGCTCACTCTCCCCCTCAATTTACCATCCCACAGTCGCTCCTCTTTCATGTGCAGCTGTGAAATTCTCACCCAGCCAGGCGCCATCTGACCCCAGCCCTAACAATATACGGTAACTGTCCAAAGAACACAGACGTTGGTAGTCATACTGCTATCTTTGCAAACAGTGTGCACAAAAACCAACATTCTCATGAAAGACTGTCTGAACAGCAAACAGGTGTTCTTAATTTCTGGGCTTTCACAGGTGACCTAATAACAAGACAATGTCATGACTTTTCAGACTATTTTACATCAAAAACAAAATATTCTGGCTAAGATCAGAAACCACAACCATGCTGAGATTAGGTCTAATACACAGGAGCTCATTCTGGACTCATTTAACAAGGTTTAAGCTTAAAACTGCAGCTTTCCCCACAAAACTTTGACATAAACTTATCCACAGAGGAAATAGTGACGCTTACCGAAGTTTTCAACAGTGAGCTTTATATTCTCTGAGGCTTTGTTGGAGAGGCATTCTCATCAACCATTTCTATGGCTCCTTTTACCTATTCCATACAGCCGTGGTCCTCGGCACCGCTTTTACTCCAATGTCTTTTGTTGTCCTTGCTCCACTAACTCTTTCTCGTAGGGCGGGGACAGGAACTCTCAGTCAAGTAATCGTTCCATATCATTCATTAGAGTATCCACAGACAGAGGGAGGGAAAGACAGAGAGAGAGGGAGAAGGTGGAGGAGATGATGCAGATGAGAAGTAAAAGCAGGACTGATCAGTAGTTCAGCACTGAGGCCGAGTGTGGACAGTCCTGTTGCTCTTGCAATCAATTTTCTACCAACCACATTTGATATCTGCCACCTCAGCTCGCCACACCCCCCAAAAAACCAGCTACCCCCTGGCCTCATAACAGAGCTTTCAGACAGGTTAGGTTGAGACTTAAATCGTGCTCTTGGGGTAAAGCATTAACTCACAGAGGAGCAGGTTTAAACATTAACACAACCTCGCATCATGTATGACTGAGGGAGCACAGAAGCGTCAGTTACGTGTGATGTAGGAAAGTGTTCACTCACAGTATTCTTTTTTTTTTTTTCATCAAAACTGAACCAACTACCTCTGACTGTGTTTTCCAGGAAACATGGGGCTCTGTGAAACAGAGAAAAGGAGAGAAAAAACACACACAAGGCAAAATAACATCCCTTAGTGGAAGTTTCCACTTTGTTAGCGCTTTTTATCTTCCTGGTCATCTGTTCCCAACACACACTCTGGGCAAAAAGATTTCCTGTTTTGCCTCCTTTTGTCACTGTGGTCGTGTTCGGGGGTCGGTCAGGTGCTAACTTTAGAACTTTTTCTATATTAACATTTGCTGCAACAGCTAATATCTCAAAAGTTGTCCAAAAAAACGGGGACTGGAGTCAGACCTCCAAAAGGGGTATAACTTGACAGTGATAGTCTGTCTCTCCTTTGGACACACAGAACTCATTTCAGGGATTTCCACACATGGTAGGCTGGCATGCTGTTAGCACCTACAATCACATCTGCACTGTGAACACTCAATAAGCAAAGTTGCTGGTTTGCTCATATTATACAGCATGATGAAGGAAGTGGTTATTTGATGTTAATTTCTGAATGAGAGACTGATCCTCTTTGGTCTGTAATGATACGAAGGAACCTACTGCATGTATATATACAAAAATTACTCAAGAATAACTGGTGCAATCACCTATTTTATAGTTAAAGACAAGTGTGCTGTCTGGTCTGGATCCCTCGTTGGCTTCCCACCTCCACACTGCCAGTTGTGTTCATCAGAAAGAATCGCCAAGCCAGAGATACCGCTGCAAAGGTCTACCGTGATGTTTGGCTGTTTTGGCCGTGATAGTTATTTTTTAATATATGCTACATCAGCCCAAATGTGAAAGAAACTACTCTGTGTGCTTCATGCTTGACATAATAATTTTTTGGAAAACTGCAGGCATAAATGAAAAAACTGTTGGAATCAATGTCTACTTTTGTAATATTTATACTTTTGTAAACACGGTAAGTGCAACAGAGTGGAGTTAATTATGTAGCACTCAAATGGCTGTGTGAGAGCTGTAGACAAGCTGGCAGAGAGCTCTGGACGCCCCTGAAAGAAGAGCTAAACACAATAACCAATAAAACATAACCAGCAAAAAAACCCAGCACTGAGCTTGCTGTTAACCAGTAAAACAAAGGGACACCTGACTGCAGACATAGAGCTTGGAAAGACAAAGTAATGACACTTAGAGGATGAACTTTGCTCTGTCTTTCAGGTGGCCTCAAGACCTCTTACTGAAATGCAGTATTGCAGAGTCTATTGCTGTCAGTCAATCACTGGAGGGGGGAGCACTCATGATGGCCGTTTCTTTGCACAGGCACGGCTCTCACTTATCTTTACAGGATTTAAAAGACAACAAATGAAAATAATATAATATGAAATAAAACGCAAAATGCAAACTGTCTAGACATGTTTTTCTGATGGATAGTCATTCATACACTCCACTGTAATCATTCATTTCAAGGCTGTTATTTTACGATTGCAGTTTCTTCCCTGACACTGAATCAAACCGCCACGAGCAACGCTTTTGGCATCCTGATGCCAAAACAACACCATTGTTCAGGTTGCATAAGAGGCATCAAACTTCCATCCACTTCCTGTGTTCCATACTTCTGCTGTGTTATTGTCCCATCATCAAAAACATCTCCATACTGATGTTGTAGAATAATCGTTTGATAGTTGAGTCCGTCTCTAACAGTAACAAGCTAACACGTTATCTGTCAACTGCTGACAGCAACAGTATTCAAACAATCAAAACAAAATGCTAAATGGCAAGCTCACCGGTGACCGAAATGCAATCCACAGCCCTTCACCTGGTTCTGAAGAGTCCAAGCTTTGCGCGGAAAAAAGCGAGAAACATTGCGAGAGAAGCGCGGTAAGCAAGCTGCTGACCAGCCACTGTTGTCCAGTGAGTCTGGCCACTTTCCTGCCTACCCTGCTGACTTCCCTCTCCTCCTCTTTACTCCGTAAAGTCTGCAACACCCTGCTCCAATAACCCCTGACCCACAGGAAGTAGACACAATGGACTGAAAATAACACACCACCTCCCCTGGCAACAACTGCCCACCCCAACCCCCTTGCACACTGCTTCTCCACTACAGTACACCTACAATAACGCCGGCCCAAGATAGGTGGGCAGGACCAAAAATATCAGCCGCTATTCAACAAGCTGTGCCCACATGCCAAAAAGCGCATTGTCCCTCTTTAAATCCCTGCTGTGGCTTTTGATTCGCTCCTCACATGCAGTCAGAACGAACAGGTCCATCTAGAGTATCTCAGTTTATTACTGTGGACCCTCTGTGCTGTTTTTACATTTAATGTTTGAATAAGAGCCTGCAGCGGCACAGCCTCGCAGCTCTCAGTGAAGCAGAGGGTTTCACACTACAGCAGGTTGTGGGCTGAGCGGCAGACTCATGACGGTCTCACTGCTTCCTGTAGGGGGACCACTGCATGGTGAGATGGATGACTTCTCCACAGTCAGGCCTGAAAAGCATCTGTGGGTGAGTGTGTGGGCCTGTGTTTTCATGGGTGTGTTTGGCTAATTTCTCAAATGAGACCATGTTCAAATGAATTTTCTTCGAATTCAGCAGACATCAATGAAGCAACAGAAAGTGTAGTTTCCATATTTCAGGGCTTTTTGAATGAATGAAATGCTGGATAATAGGTACCTTGTTAAACTGTGTCAGTCTCCTCTGTGTGTGCGTCTAACCCAATCCTTGTCCATGTAGTGAGCAGCAGCAGTCTAATCCAATCAGCCCAATGAAAATTATTCCAAATCACATTTAGTGGCCAGTGAGAGGTTGCTTTATACATGATCTAATTAGCCCCTCTCTCGCTAGAGTCCGTCCATGAGGAAATGGCTTGAGATGCCGTACACACAGATAAGGAAATGGACTCTGATATGCACTTCAATGTTGGCAGTGGTGGTGCATTTAAAAATCCAGCGCCTGGTTACGCAGCAGAGCAGGAGATGAGACAACATTTAAGCACAATTTAGGCTTCCAGTTATTCCAGCCAATGAAAATTTGACATAATAGAAAAGGTGCTGCGACAAATGACACTTTGACAAGCTGCCTGTCTTAGATCAGAAACACAACACTTATTCTTAGTGCTTGCATGAACCACGTTCGGTGTCCTGTTCTACGAGCTGAGCTGCTGAGCATGCTGAGGCTTGTTCACGTACTGACACACCTCCTGTTTCAGCCACTGGCCTGAAACTGGCACACACCTCCACTCTGTTGTCGCATTCAGATGATACTACTTCACTTTCAGCGGAAAGGGAATGTGCGTGGCGTGAACACATACCTCAGAGGTTGTGCGCTGCATGTGTGTTCATGCGATTCCCGTACAGTGATTCGCATTTAGTCAAGAATGTGTGGAATCCCTCACACGCATTCATTTTAAGCGACCAATACATGCAGCAAAGATAACAATGCAAAATATTTTTGCAACTCAACCATTACACAAACAGCCCCAAAACAATGTCAGTGTGTTTTGTTGTTTTTTTTTAAATGTCCTCTCTCTTCAGCTGTGGGTTGGCTTCTGTGGGTGTGTGCTCGCATGCCTGGAGATTTGTTCTAACAGCTTACACTCATGCGTACTCAACTCACCTGCACTTGCCATCTCTCGCGCACAGTTTCTCTCAAAAGGTTTAATTGCCGAACCTGTTCAGTCTATAAACCATTGTGTTATTCAACCAACTCTGTAATGTGCAAACTTATACATTCACGCACTTTAAGTTTTATGAGAAAGGCAGAGCGGCCACTGCTCACACCATCTTTATCCACCAACTGCTTTTAAGGATCTATCTACTTTAAAATAAACTGTCCTGACCTTTAACTGACCACAATGTCCAATCTTCCCAAAAAGCCCCGACCACCGCATCCCTCTGTTGTTAAACTCAAAACCACAAAAAATGAGACTTCCTTCATCGTGATGAGATCTCCAACACACACAAGCTGGACTTCCAAGACACATTTTTTGTGATGATGTTGATAAAAAAAATCTAATACTCAAACCTCTCGTATGTTTTGAGCCACGTCCCTCTCATATTCTCTCAGCTAGCAGGAAGACAAAGCGCCAGGCTGCAGAGTCACAGCAGCAGTTACCTATTTGTTCCACTCAAATGTCAATTACTATGCATCGCTCTGTGTGCAGCAATGGCTGCAGATACAATATTTAAGGTAATTTTTTCCTGAATAAATGATATCAATCTGACTGACAAATCCCACACAATTATGCTAAATAACATTATTACATGGGAGGTGTCATGTTTACAGGTTACAAGGTGAGAAAGCAGGATAAAAGCTTCTTATTCTATAAACTGAATCTACCAAACAGACTTCAGAATCAAATGGCAGCAGGAGATAAGCAACCAACCATGATTAACAAAACCAAGAAGCTCTCAAACAAAGCTGCTTCCCATGAGAAAGTCCTCGCACTAAGAAAACAGCCAATGGCAGTGCAACAAAGCACATGTCGCTGACAACTACAGTTTGTACTGCAACTACCACCTAGAGCTACAATATTCAACTTGACTCAAGGGTTCGATAATGCAAAGTAAGATTATGTAAGCCTTAAAAAAGGGAATAATCGGACTGAGCACTCACATAATAAACGCTCATTTTCAGAGCAAAGTATTACAGGTCAATGTGTAAAAACTGTTAGCATATCGCCAGTGACCGCTAACTGCAGGTCACTGTACTCTTTGCTGTAGTTGTCTTTAGCTGTAGCTACTAGCTTACGTTAGCCAGTTAGCGATGCAGCTGGTGGCCCTATTAGCAGACTGGAATCAGAGAGATTTGTTTCCAAATAGTCCAGTTTATTCTTAATAAGGTCTGTACATGACGTATTCTAAGTCTGACTGGGCTTTTAATCTGATTATTAGCAGAATAAACGGCTCTGCATAAACCTGCTAACCACTGTAAATACACTGCAAAACAATACAGATCAGGTTCAAATAAGGTGTCTTCGTAACAGGAATAAAAACTCAGCCGGTGCACGTGGAGGATCACCACAGCACAAATCATGGCCACTCAACATTTGCTTTATTACTTAAGTATCTTTCCCACTTTTTGGTAATCCACAGTTCCTCCCACTCCAGCATGGTGAAAATGCACTCACATTGGCTTGTGGTGGCAAGAGCAAAATCCAGGTCACCAATCATTACCTATTACCCCACAGAGCAGGAAACAACATTAAGCTCAGTGCATGGCTAAATGGAGGCTGTGCATCCATTATGTGCACTGCGCTTGAACCATCCGGTCCAGTTTTGGTCAATTTCACATCAGGGTGATAAAATAATCTCTCTTTATTTTAAAAACGGTTTTCTGGCCACCTCACAGGAAAATCAAATGAAACTGCTGTCACACTGACACAAAGTAACTTCTGATGGTTGATTTCTTCATCAAAAACAACCAGCTGCGTATGGAAGTAACAAGAATCGGACCGCCTTTATGTTTAACTGCTCCTCTAGTAAAGAAATATACTGACAAAAGCTCAATGTTGCTCCCTCACTGATACACGAACACCACAATTACTACATTTATATGACCAATGGGAACCTTTGCTGAAAATGATTCCCAGGCTCACTGTACTTAATTAGCCTTGTTCATACAGTGACCTATTCAATGTGTGTACTCTGAGGACGGTTTGTGAGCGCAGATGAAGCCCCCTCTCGGCCATGAGAACCAAAGCTGTGCTGCAGATAAGGACCCGCTCATCTGACTTCAGGATATGTTACTCCCCAAAACACCAGTTTATCACGTTCCCACAGTATCTCCTTGTTGTTTGGTCTTCCAGTTTTAATACTTTTTTTCCCCAGATAAGCAGGAGGTCAAAATGTGCACGCTTTGCTCCTCCACAACCTTGACACTTTTGTCCACTGCATTCTTCCTTTTGACTACCTGCTCTCTGATTTCGTCCTATCTGCCTTTGCTTCTCCTGCCCTCACCAATCTCAGCTCTTGCACAGAGTCACATGCACTTGTCAAAGCTGCATCGTTAGAATTCAACACATTCCTTTGGCATGGCAGACTTGGTTCACATGATCGCGCTGTTCCTTGACCGCTGACGAGAGGGGCTGAGACAATCCTCCTTTCAGCCCTGATTGGCCTGTACGCAGTCACACAGCGCAGTCTAGCCAAATGTGTACATAACATTTCACAAAATACGTCACAGTAGAACAAACACAAGACTGCAGCATGTATTAAGTTCATCACACATCACAGGCAAAAAGTTCTACTTTAAGATGAGGCTTAAAAGATTTCAACCCTGCTTCCAAAAAAAGTTGGGACACCATGTAAAATGTGAATGAAAAAAGAATCATTTCCAAACAAAGTGTTTACCAGCCGTGGTTTCACAAAGCATTTCAAAGCTTCATCCAATCATGTGTTCACAAAGTGGTGAACCTCGTTCCATCCTCTATGATCGACTGAGCCTTTCCAGGATGCCCCTTTCATACCCAATCATGATCCTCTCACCTGTTACCAATGAGCCTGTTTACCTGTGGAATGTTCCAAACAGGTGTTTTTGGAGTGTTCCACATCTTTCCCAGTCTGTGAAACGTGTTGCTGCATCATATTCTCAAAAAGCAGATATTTACAAAAATCAAGCTGATGATCTCAAACACCAAACATATTGTCTTTGTGCTGTTTTCAGTTGAGTTTCTGTCAAAAAGGAATAGCAAAGGACCACATTCTGCTTTATTCATGCCTTACAAAGCATCCCAATGTTACTGGAATTGGGGTTGAAAAATAAAAGCACTGCTGCAGAACAGCTAGTGCAACTAAACAGTAAGTTACTCTATGGAACACAAATGTTGAGAGAAAGCTGTGACTCCTGAAGCAAAACGGTTCCTTAAATCTCAGCTACGTTGCCAGAGAGGCTGTTACACTGAACACCTGTAACTAAACCTGTGATCATAAAATACAAATGACCAACCTTGAGCTCTGTTTGGATTTAAAACAGCTAGTAGTTTGTTATCCAAATGCAGTGGGCTTAGAGCGGAGACAAAGATGGTCAAGGTACTCCACAGATCTCTGAGACACACCCGGTAAGAAGAAGAGCAGCGTGCCAGGGAAAGTTCAGACAAATGCCAAGAAAGTAGGTGGACAAGAGGAGGAGGTCCTCCCGGCTCTCAGCTCCCAATCAGACTGGAAATGAATGCTCTCTGAGAGTGGGGGTCTCAGCTGCATCTCTCTCTTTGTGCGTGCACATGTGCGCATGCTAAACCACGTCGTCTGGCTCGAGGCCAGGCCAAAGATATCAAGCAGCACCATAGTAACTCTAATGCAATCAGGGACAGTGGCCACAACAGGGCCAGTGGTGAGCAGCAGAGAGCCATCCATCTTTCTCTGTCCCTTTCTGTTTCTGCTGAGGACTCCTCAAAAACACACAAAGAAGCAGATTTTAAAAACTAAATGAGATTTCTGAAAACCACAGAAAAAGACAAATTACTGGTGATTAGATACAGACAGCATCTGCTTTATTGAGGGCCTGTCTGAGTCACAGTCACTTGGGAAATAACACAGGTAAGTCACAATATTTCGCATCTGGTCTCTAGGCTGTCGCCCCAACACCTCCCTGTCTAACTCAGCTTGTCCTCAGGCCGGGACAAACATGCACAGATATTGGTGCGCACACAGTACAGAGTAAGAGAAGAGGGGCAAAACTACCATGACAGCAGTGGGCTATATTAAGGGGCTGCAGACACAGCGGCTAGGGTCAGATCACACAGCACCACATAACTAGAGTGCCAGCTGCATCTGTGTGTGTGTGTGTGCATGTGTGTGCAATGACAGGTGAACCTTTGGAGTTAAATGTGGATAGATCCAGTCCCACATATTTCTACCTTCAAAAGCTGTCCTCAAACCTCATCACTCTAATCATCCAACATTTTAAAGCGCTAAACGTCTCCGAGGAAGACAGCTAAAGCTCCCTGGGAAAGTCTCTTAAAAACCAGCCTGAGGAATCTGCAAACAGACAACACATGTCCAGTCATCTGTGCAACCCTCTGGGAGACATTTGGTACCCTGTATCTTGCATCTGCCATTTCATTTTTAGGTGCACAACTAGCAATTTTGACACAGTGGACTTTTTCTTGTTAATATATTTGACATTTGCAGAAATTTCCCATCTAGAAAGTAAACAACCCCACAAAGAGGAAGTCTTTGAAAGACCTGGGTCACAAGATGTCCAGCAGCGATAGCATCTCTTTGTCAGACTGGCTTGATCAGAAAATTTTTTCCAGTCGATGATGTCCACCCCCGAGGGAAGAGTCCACTGATAGCATGACGTCTAGATGTAACTTGTGATGAAAAGTGTCACGGCTGATGTAAGATTCTTCATGATCCAGCAGGGCTTTACACATGTAAATAAGAAGCAACACCAGCAACATTCAAAACACAGAATTGCAATTAGCTATCACTTTCACATTGACTGACAGGTCTTTGAATGCACAAGAAAACACTACACAACATCCAAATCAAATTTTTGAGATGAAGCAACTAAAATATAATAATAATAGTCTATTATTCAAGTAGCCAATCAACAGGATTGCTAACTACTTTGATCACTCAGGAAAAAGGAAAAGGAAAAATGCAAAGGAAGTAGTGGTAGCAGCTTTTGTTTTTGGTTGTAAATGTGAATATTTCCTGGTTTTCTGATAATAAAGTGAATATCTTTTGGTTTTGAAATGCTGGTGACACAAAAAAAAGACAGTTGAAGATGTCACCTTGGACTCTGGGAAACTGATTTTATAGATGAAATCATGAATGGATTAACTAAGACTATAATCAGATTTTAGGTTATTGGAAACCCCAGAACCCTGGAACATGAAGATGGAACCAGTCTGATGCATTATACTCAGCCATCTAGCTTACTTACATTAGACAGCCTGTATTTTAAATCAGAATAAATTCTGTATCACAATATTGCTAATTTTTCATGTGAAAGCCAAACTTCCAAGTCTTTCATGATATAATGCATCATGACTAGAAGATGCAATTCAACATTAACAGGTATCTGATGCCTCTGTAAAGGTAGCTGAGGGAGAGGCTGCATAAAAGCACAAACAAGTCAACCCCCCAACAATGCTGTAAGAGCTAATTTCATCAAGTAGGTGTGTTAAGTCATCTGTGACCATGTGCGCACCCACGAGACTCAGCTAAAGAGGTGATGGTGGTCTCTATGTGCATTGCAATGAGTTTCAAGGGCCTCATGTTGGTGAGGGGCAGGTTTTCAGAGTGAGACAACTGGTCATCCAGCTCAGTCCTTGTGTGTTCTTGATGAAGCCCATCAAGCACCACATGCGCACCTCAGCTCCTGCTTCACAGGTATGAGCAGGCTTCTAGCTACAGTCATAATAAAGCTTCATGTGAAAATGTTACTTATGGACTTTTAAAGAGAGAATGTATCATGAAGGCTTTCAAAGTATACAATTCTACGGTGAGTCATCAATCACAAGTGAGTCATGGTGACATCTTTTGTGTTGGGGTATGTAACACCTTGAGGAACACAGCATGGCACAGCCTGCAAAATTCACCGTCACTTTGCTTTTCATCCTCCATTATAAAGAGAGCACTTAGCTACTGATGATCAAAAGATTCTGTAAGAGACAAGCAGAGAATATAAGCAGGGAGATGAAAACATAAAGGCAGAAGGGATAAATAGAGAAAAAGAGAAAGAGAGTATTGGACCCCTCCTCCTCTCCCTTCACCCGCCATCTGGTAGCCATCAGCGCCTCACACAGGAAGGGGCGGCCATGCCTTGCTGGGGCGCCAGGGAGCGGCTCCTCTTCCCTCCCGGTGCTGCAGAAACAACAATCGGCCAGTGCATTGCATTGCAGTGCAGCCCAGCCCAGCCCAGCCCATCCTAGCCTAAGCCGGACAGCGAGCGGCGGCCCAGGACCGGGCGCTCACACCCCAGCAGACCAGCAAAGAGGAGCTCAGAGCAACCTCACATTCCTGCTGTCTGTGCCTGCCAAGAAGCACTGGCAGCGGAAAGAAAGAGGGAGAGAACAGAGAGCTGCTCTGACTGGAGGCTGCCTAACGCTGCTGCTTTGAGAAACACTCCAGCCTTTCTCATCCCGTTTGCTTTCTCACTCTTCTCATCAATGACAAAGTTATCGATTGCCATTGTGGTATATCCCAGCCTGCACGTCACTGCATCCATATTTACAGTCCTGCACCATTAGTCTTGAAGAAGCTTTCCTCTGCTTTGCAAGAATTCAGGGAATGCACATTATCATAAATTTGGCTCAACTTCTGTTTGTCCTTTTTTTTTCTTAAACACACAGACACACAGACACACACACACACACACTCTCTCTCTCTCACAGCAATCTGATGGGAACATAGAGCCCTAAATCCTTTTTGTCTGGTTCGTGTCAACCATCTTTGGCCATATGTCCACGACAGACTACAGCTACACTCTGGAATCAGAAAGCAGCCTTATGACACATCCTATTTTTACTGCCTGGTGTCATTGGCTGAGCAGCTGAAACACGAGAAACAACGTAAAGAAAAAAAGTGAGACTCTTCTGTCAAACCAGTACATGAGAATCGTCCTGATCAATCATAAGAGATGAAAATAACACATGATGACGTGTACAATTAGCCTTGGCAAATAGCTGAGAAGTTTCTGTCATCTGCATTTAATAATAGCTGCACTTGAGACTGTTCGACTTGGCACGGTGACAAATAGCACAAAGGGATCATTTTACAACTCAACAGAAACATATTCCAACAGAAAACACAGCTCACAATCTGTTCCCAAGTTTCAAACAAGACAACTAAGCCTGCATGAGAACCAGTTCTCTGCAGTCCCTCAACGAACTGCTGGTGGATTTGGCTCAGAGGACAGTAAACAGCTGCACCAGGCGAAAGAGACACATCTGTTTACAAAATGCTGCATGTCAGCCTTGACCTGCCAGTTCAATCCAACAATCAGTGCACCAGACCACCACACTGACTTTAAAGAAGGACGCAATAACATCATTCAAACATTTTGGGGGGAGATGTGAATAAAAAGCACGTAACGCTGACACCATCCTGACATGACAGCATCGTGACCTCATTATGACGCAAAAAACATTTCAACCAATAATATAATCACAGCCTGTTGAACATTTATACCCTGTGGACAATGTCTTAATGATTCCTCCCCCGTTATGTCCTCCACCATAATTCCAGTGTTTTAACGTAGACCAAAGTTTACACGACAATACAGCTCTCGATAGAGATGCTAACAAGACGGCAGCTAAAGAATCACCTTCAATTTCAGCTTTGTTTAGAAACTGTAAATGGCTGCGTGCTGGTATAAACACTCCCTCCCTGTAGAGGCTTTGAAAAGCAGTACAGCAGCTCAAGAACCTGCATTGAAAGTTATGCCTAAAAGTATCTGGTTGACGTGACAAACAGGAGACGATCCACTGTGAAAGGAACAGAGTGGACGTTAAGACAAAAGCTGCACCTGACTATCGAACGCTGCTCCTTTCAAACTATCTGTATTGTTCTGATGCAGGATGCCAGATGCTACTTAGAAATGCTGCAGGACGGCAAGACTGCGAACTGGTCCCCACATGGCAACAGAGACAGCAAAGAGACAAAGCCACCGGGGGACAGAGGCATAAAACTCTGTGCAGATTTACGACTAAGAACGTGTATGCACAAAGACAGAAACGTGTATGTGCGTTCTTTGTGCAGAGGGACAATCAGACATCCAAAGCAGATCTATTGGGTTGATTTTCTCTCACTGGGTGGCTGCAGCGACACGTAATTCATGTTTTCAAGACACTCAAAACTGCCGTCTCATAAAGCTTTGATGAACTGGTCTGACGTTCATTTCATATGACGCTGCAGAAGCTCGGTGAGATATTTACCATGTGTCAAAAAGATTACGCTGTGCCAACTTCCAGAGGCCTTTGCTCTCTATGGCTGTTTTGTTTTTGTGGCTGTGTTTTCCTTTGTGATGCAATGACATGATTTCAGGCTTACTACACTCTATAAATATCCAGAAGAAAATGGAGACGTTGTTCACTTCGAGTGGATTTTGAAACAAAGGCATAAACGCCTCCTGTCATAAAAGAAAAAAAAAAACTCTGAGTGCATTCAAACAAAGCTGTGCTAAAATCATCACGTCGAGAATCAAACAGCTGAAAGTATTATGGAACCTACTGATCTTCTTTTTACTGTATGTTTGTGAGTCTTTGCAGCAAAACTTTGAAACCATGTCAGTTACCAATTTAGCTACGATGCAACTGACACGACACGGTGACATTAGTCTGCCTGAGACAAAAGTGGGCTGGTAAGGATAACTATTGTAGTAGCACAGATATTAATATTTAATGGTTATTTGTTTGTAATGGACATTAAATAATTAATGGCACATGCAATCCATTTTCAGGCTGTGGCAGATCATGCAGCAGCAGTCCGCCTGCTCTAAATGGAGCCACGTTGATGTGGCGGTAAGGACATGGTTCAGTCGTTTTGCTTTGTTAGCCTAAGAGGCTAATGCTGCACAAGTACGCCTCTGTTGCATCCCGTCCGGGTTGCTTGTTTGTTTGTTTGTTTCTTCAAGCATGTGGGGAGGGAGTTTAGCAGAAAGTGAGTGTTTGTTCTCTGTTCCACTTGCTAAGCAGATTTAATGAATCCTCTACTTAAACACAGAGCTATGCCTTTATTTCCTTTGACTGCGCTGTCACGTTCGTTGCGTACATATTTCTCTTTACTTTATAAATGAAAAATGTTTCCAGTCAACCAGAGACAGAAGTAATGGCTTATGGCCACAGTACCGTGTACTGTAAAAGCATCCCCCCTCCCCAGCTGAGAGGACTCAAGACCAGCATGGAGCATGTCCTCAGTCTCTCTTTACAGCCATCAGAGGAGGACCTTCAGAGTTCAATATTTTCCTTCTTCCGGTATACCCAGCAGCCTTGTGCTGCAGTGCTGAGGCCCTATTAAGGGCTGGACTAAGAGTATAACAAAATCCTCATCTGTTTCCAATGCATGGCAGTGGACCACATGGATCCTAACGATCCATATGTGCAGTAGGAGGAAAGAACTGAAGAAAAGCCAAGCCAAATTAGGGCTGCAAAATACACTCAAAAATCAATATCATTGTAATTTTACATATTTATCATCGAGATGATTACTAAGATAACTGCCAACGGCCTTATATGCTCAGCTGAGAGGTTATGTTCAACATATAACTATCTATTCAATGATAGGCATTGGTCTTCAGTGCACTGCATCTTTGTAATGACGTGAGGAGAATAAATGTGGCAAGAAATGGAGTCATGTCACTATTACGAATGGGTGCTGCAGCATTTAAGCAACAGCTCCTGAAAGCAGCAGGGAAACACCTGAAAACATACAGACGGTGGCAAAATTGTCGTGTTCCTCGAGTCGTTCCTGGGCAGTTTTTGTGGTGTGGCTGGACGCGCTGTCTTGCTGGGGTTGGTCCACCGCCGCTGCCTTTAGGTGGGTGGTGCATGTCAAGGTAAATGCCATGACCCACAGTTTCCCAGCAAAACACGGCATGCCACTGCACGTGGCTCTGATATTGTGGCGAATTGTGTGGCAGTGCATGTTTTTCAGTAATGTTTTAGGGTATGACTGCTCAAGGCAAATGTCTTTCTTTTGGCAAAGATGGACCTTTTTCTCCCTTTAACAACATGTGTAAGTTTGTTAAACGATCATACCAATTTGTGAAACAATGAGAACGTTTGTGGTCTAACAACAAAGGTTTCTAGTAAAAACTGCATAGTTTGGTATCAAGTAACGTGAGAAAATGCCATAACATGAAGATGATGTAGTTAAACGTGTCTGTAAAAACGAGAGAAGTCTCTCGTTATAGTGAGAAACAGACCAGAACTGTTTTTGTTAATGTATTTTGGTAAGGCTTGAAAATCTGATCATGTAAATTTTGTTGTCCGCAGCAGACAGACCAGCCGTCTGCGTAACTGCTAACCCTGTTTTTGTTTTCCTGCACCTTCTAAAGCCACTGTGATAACACACTGCAGATGTTGTGAAAACATCGGCCTCCGAGCTGTTCTTCTGAACAAGGTTTTCACAAGTGGGCTTCGGCAGAAATTCACAGATTGAAAGGTAAAAGAAACGAAAGGAAAAGGAGAACCAGATGGAAAATGCAGTGTCAATGAAATGGAAAACTGCAGAGGATACAGTTATGACAAACTCTGGCTGAGAAAAGTCCTACAAAAGCAACTGTGGTTAGATACCTTCATGCTGCCCCTGAATGAGACATTAATGGCCAGGAAGTGTTGACTCTTTCTCAGAGAATGGTGACTGCAACAATGAATGAATGCACTATTTAGACTGCACTGCAAATACTGCATATATTCTGTTTACCAAATGTTGACTGAGCTGTTTATGAGACACAGAAAAATGACCCATTTCAATATGTCACTCAGAGCGGATGGAAAAAGAAAAAAACAGCCAACATTGATCCTGTTTTATGGCAGTTTGTATTCGGACAGACATTAAAAGAAATTACACTAATTCAATTTCTCCACTGCTTGTATCAACAGTAATTTAGTCGTAAATAAAGTGAAAGTGAAGTAAATATTCATTATAGTAGGTTTTGGGAAAATTAGACAAAGAGAATGTCTTGTTTGTCTTGATGCATCACAGTAATTAACATTGGCTGTGCTGTTATGTCATCAGGCAGCCATAACTATAACGTCTGGGGAAATCAGAGACAGCCTAAATCAACTGGACATCTCCCGATCGGCCAACATCAATTTAAAGTGACCAAAACTCAGAGATTTTGAATATTGTCTCTTCACTTTTCATTGGTAATAAATAGACAGGGAGCATTTCTCATGTCAAGCTCTTAATGGTCTCTGCTGCTCGGGCACAGCAGGTCTGCTGAACTGCTTTCACCTTTGAGCTCCACCAATCAGCAGCCGTGCCTCAGGGGCAAACTTTGCCCTGAGTGGTTAATCAGGTAAGCAGGGGCCCTGGCTTCTAGTCTACCGGCGCTCAGTCTGGAGACGGGGCTAATAAGAGCTAAAGCTGGGGCCGTGTTCACATGCTACTGTAATGTCTTCTATTTATTTCTTCAGTTCAGTCATTGAACCTATCACCAAATGTTTACCTCCACAGCATAGTGCTCCACGTGTTTCAGAATAAATGCAGTGATCTGGAGAGGGTTTGTGACGACATGATTTATTTTGGGTTTTTAGTTTAAATAAGATAAAGACAATTTCCATGGAAGCCTGGGATCAGTTGAACAGCTCACCTACGATAGCCTGATTACTTGGAAAAGGCATAAACTCCCGATTACTGCTGGGACAAACTGTTAAATGCATTGGGAAACAAGTGCATAAAAGGTTTACTACATTTATTTGGTTGAATTTGGCACCAACGATCGACACAGAATACCAGTCACTGACAATAATTTTAAACAGTTATAAGTGGGACTTTCGGAGCAGACCCTCAAAAGGTCATGAGAGATAAATCAAGCAGAGCAAACATGTGAAAAGGCGATCATGAAACTATTGTTTTCTGTGGTTTAAACTGAAAGACGAGGTAGAGAAGAAGACGGCTGCTGCTTGTTTTGTAAGCAGTATTAGGGCAGTATCTTAATGACACTGGCACGTGACGGTAAAATGACTTCAGTTTAGCTTTTCTCTGACAGATTTAACATCCTCTCTGGACAGCAGACAAAGACAAACAGTGTCAGGACACTTTGTCCCTGCCAAACAGAACCATCACTGCCTCCTCCTCCCGGACAGACACAAGGCTGAAGGGTTGTTTTCATTTTCTCATTAAGGTCAATGGGTTGTGTTGTGATTAGGGATGTCTTTGAGTTCTGCATGTCGGTCTATAGGTTACTCATACAAACACACAGTGTGATGCACTTCAGTCTGAGGCCATCGCCCAGTATGATTGTCATATGCCACCAATCAGCGTGGTGGACGGCAAGTTCGAGCTACTGTGATTGAATGCATTGAAAAACACTTTGAGGAGATGAAGGATGAGCTAAAAGCCAAGCTAGCCAGGGCAGAGAAGCTCGCTCTGACCACCAACTGCCGGACAAAGACACATCACAGCTACCTTCACTTCATCGGTGCAGACTGGGAGCACGGTATCCGTTATCTGGTTATTACCATCTTTTACTGGGAAAATCTGCCTATCTGTTGCTCCTCCTTGTTTCTCTCGAGGTTGAATGACGTGTGTTTCACAGAGATAAAATTAGTGTTTCTGTAAATGGAGTCTGGTGGCTTTGGTAAGAGCGATGTAGCGGCTATCTCTTTACAAACAAATACTTTCTGTCCATGATATTGATGGGCTGCAAACACCTGCAGGGATTACTTTGCACTTTGCAGTTTCTCAGCTGCCGGCTGCAGCACTCAACACTGAACCATTTTTCTTATTTTTGTCCCCATTAGTCACTTACATACAAAAGCAGAGGAACCCGGGGTCCATCTTCCAGGACACGACTGACTGGGAGATGCAGTCTAGTGTTCTCTAAGACAGCATCACCTGACAGAACCACAAGATTTTACTCTGGCTGACATTCAGAGCAGTAATCACAAGCCATCCTAACCTCGAAAACAGACCCCATCATATGATTTACACCAAACTCAACACACATTTTCACACAATCCATTCATGTACAACCTCAGATATTTACTTCAAGCGAGTAATTGTACAATTACTTGATCGACTAACATTTTTCATGTTTGTATTGAAGCCCAGGTGTGGTACTGGTGCACAAAACACTAATATTTTAACATATACTATTCTACTAAAATACAACACGCAAAATCAATTCGTCAGGTAAAAAATTAGCAGATTATTCAAATATCAAAACAATTCCTAGATTCAGATCTGAAATCATCCCTCTAATCTCTGCCAGCCTACAACCACAATGCTTCACTACCAGCTGCATGATTTCTATTTTAGAAAAGAATCAACGTCTCTATTTTTGGGCATCAGCTCAAACAGCTGGTGATGAGTTCCCAGATAGGTGACGGCTGAACAATTTGACATCGGCTAAAAAAAGACCAGTCAGCACTTCCATGGATTACAAAGCCTCATGTGACTAAGTGCAGTGACCTTTCCCAGGGGGCCATCCATTTTTTCAGCCCGCTCAGGGGAAACCATGTTTTTAAATTTCAATATCAACTTTTTCTGATTTTACTTCAGCTCCAAAATAAAGCAAAAAGAACAGCAGTGATACAGAAAGCTGTAGTTTTTCTAGTCATAAAGGGGGAAAACAAAGAAAAATATGGAAAACAGTTTTCCCTTGTGTCCTCTGTTTAACATGCTGGCTTTTGATGGCAAAATTTTAATGCAAATTGTACAAATTCTCAACAATAAAAAGCAGCTAGAACAACAGACCATGGCTGTTTGCATACAGAGACAAACAGTAATGTAGTTTGCTGCTCAGCCACACAAAACTGTCTTTAAAAAACAGCATCAGAGCAGCTCCATGTTGCTCATAACCTTACTGTGACGTGGCCTCCTGGTTATTCTGTGCTGCTGTGTCCAGATCTCAGTTATGAAACCGGAGCAGCTAGTTGCTTTATCCCCTTGAGAACAATTAAGCCCTTCACCAGCCTGCTGTTAGCTCTATTGAGAAAGAACAATTTTGGGTCATTATAGCTAACACTTGGTTTCGTAGGGATTACCTCAAGTGATGCAGAAGTGAGAACATCCTTAAGTGGGAATGTTAAGTTCTCTGCACCACATACTGTACGTCAGGGTGACCTCTGCCAATGAAAACAGGCTATTTTTCCAACAAGTGGTTAAAAAAAAAGGGGGTCTCTTATCATGTTATGAAGCTGTAGTGATCACAAAACAAATGCTCACAATTAGGCAGTGAGCTCAGATTTTGACTTCCTCCTCATCAAATCAGACAAATCTGTTATGAATGTCAGAAAAAAAATCCTCTTTGTGGCTAGATTTTCATTTTTTGGCTTTCAGAATAAAAAAACACACTTCATTGGACCTGTGGTTTCTGTGAAAACATCCCTCCTCTCAAGCCGCCTTGTAATTCAAATATCAATAAAGGAGATATCCACTGATCCTCGAGGAAAGCATGCAGGCTCCACAGGTAACTTGTGCAACTTGAAGTTATTTGCTTTTGCATCTGCGCTGTAGTCAGCTGTAAACCATCGATCCAAACCGGCAACAATTCACTGCCGGTGTGAAAAACAATGGCTGAGACTGGTACTGTCCTCATGATGTGTGTGAGCGTGGATGTGCACGACTGACCGGGCGATACTGTAAACATTAATAGTTATAGTAGCTCTGACAACTACTCTAACAGCTCATTGAGCACAGCTGACAGGAACTGGAGATCATCCTTTGGTGTATTCCGCCGCTGTTCCGTAAATCATTTAACCCTCTGCATGACCATCAGCCACCTCTGACACTGGGAGAACTAACTGTGACCACACTCCACAAGGTAATCAATGAGTTATCGGCCCAAGATGATCAATTCCTCAGAGGTAATGAGACCGGATCGCTGTGTGGTAGCATCAAGCAGCCACAGAGGAGGCCGGAAAGGTCTCAGTTTTGACCCAAAACAACGGCAACGTGCCCTGCTGATGTGCCCTTGAGCAAAACAAGGGTCGCCTACCTGCTAACTGACAGTCAGGTCCCTGTGCCACAGGGCACAGTGAACTCAGCTACAGCTTCAGAAAATGGCAAACCTGATTCGTTGAAATGCACACAAGATGAGGCCTACATGTCTGTCACTGCGCACATGAAAGGTGTGCAAGGCAAAGATGACACACTTTGTCGAACAGGTTACTTTAGAACAACGTTGACGAATAACAGAGAAAGTGCACTTACGTAACGTCTCAACTTTTTTTCAGGAGGAGACTTTCTGAGCCACCCTGAACACACCACATCTCCCCCACTCATTTCTGCTCCTTCTCGCTCTCCGCGGAGTTTGAGCGGAGATTTCTGCTCGGCTTCGCTTGTTTTTGGGAGTGTCTCCTTGAGCCTGAACAAAACAAAAAAACAAAAAAGCTCAAAAGGTGAAACTGAAATACAGAAAGTTGAAAAGGTGGCGTTTTTAACAGCGACAAATACCGTCACTCCTTCCTCGAAAGTCGACTCGCCGACCAGGCAGCCCTCTGAAATGCACAGACCAGATTTTCCACGAGTTGTAGTCAAATAAACGGGTAAATCCTGAGCTTGGAGTTCATAAAAACCTCCGCGGCACCGCCTTTAGTACAAATATCAACGCTGACTTGTGTTTTTGTTCACACTGGATCGCTGTGGGGGACAAAAAATAGGCGCAACTGAAAGTCGGTTAAGTTTTTGTTGTTATATGTGACGCTTCATGCTAATTCCCGTCAAAGTGGAGCGATTCCCGATGGGCGCGATCAGACGTAAATGTCCCACAGTGTACCGGTGCATAGTTGTCGTTTCGGCGCAAATTTAAACAATCTTCACCGTAAACACAGTGGTTCCGCCGAGCTTCCCTACCAGTTTACTCCCATGGTTCCTTAATTATGATTGACAGAGTGGCTCCGTCTTTCCCTCAACTCACCCTCTTCGGGAACATGGTGACGTCAAGCTAACGGATCTAACGACAATAAAAATGGAAGTTTGGGGGTTCTGCTTTCAAAATAAATGTTTGGCTTATCCAGAACTTTCTCAACGGTTATCGCGCCAATGATAACATGGCATTTTTCGTTTTAGCCGTTAGGACTGGTATGATAGCCATAGAAACTACCGTTAAGTTGACTTAATTACGTGTAAATTTTTTATTTCGGTCGTTGCTGATTCATATTTGGCAGACCTAATTTTTCAATTTTCAGTTATAGCTAGTTATGCTAAAAACAAATGTATTTTCATTTGTGGATCACAAAAACTTCCTGCAAACTACTTTCATTTTTTTAAGACACTTTCCATTTTCAACACAATCCCTCTATTTAATGTTCCCTCAATGAAATGTTCGTCATTGCGAAATTTGCTTTGAAAGTTACCACCGGATGTTTCATTGCTGTAGCTCTGCTGGCTTGATTAGTGTTGAAGAGGGACAGGAACAGGGAGGCGGCAGCGTGCAAGGAATACTGTGGAGCCTCAATCATGGGACATGTAGTTCAAAAATCGTTAGTGTTCCGCCCCACAAAACAACAAACGGCTCTCGGGCGATTTGATAGATGAAATATGATGTAACAGAGCTGTGTGCACCTCTGGGCGAACAGAAAAAGTGGCCTCAGACAGTTGAAGGAAAGACAAAGAAACGACCCACCTCAGTGTGAACCACAAGGTCCCAAGAAATCACTGCGCGCCGGGATGCACTGTCCATAATGCGTGTTTACCCATAAAGAAGATTCACCATAAACATCCTGCAATTTTAGGAGATTAACAGGAAGCACAACGCGCTCATTGCCATATTCTAAGGTGTTCTGACGTATTTTTGCATGTACATTCCCTGGTATGATTTGTACTTATTGCATTTGTCTTTTTTCCTTGTTAACATGTCCAACTTGTCTGAGCTTTTGTCGCCATATGATCATTTTTTTTAAACTATATTCTTAGATAAATCAGTGTTTTATAGGCTAATATCAAACAGCACAGCGATGAGAAAATGGTTAAATTAAGTCTGATATGGTGCAGCACTTTGGTCAATGTGGGTTGTTTCTAAACATGTTAATTTAATGTGCTTCTATAATTTGACTTGATCTGGTTTTCCATACCTGATCAATACATTGGGCTCAGCAGAGCATCTAGGCTGTTACTGGCGTAATTCAGTGGAGCCCGCGCGGACCAAGAATGGTATCTGAGGAATCTCATTGGTATGCTATTGTAATGGTAAACACTCGCCCAAAAGAATGTTCCCCGTTGGTCTATGATTAATGACTTTGCCATTGTACAGGCACATTACCTCTTTCAACAGTCCCAGTATTGATGAAGAAACAGGGAGCAATTAAAGGCTGTAGACACAACACACCAATTCCAGTTAACACATTATTTTTCATGGTACCATATATTTAAAACTACAGCCTGAGTCAAATAGCTTTCTGTGCCGTGTTCCTGGTGCATCAGCTTTCATGAAATTGTTGTGTCTAACAGGCATTTGTGTGTGTGTGTGTGTGTGTGTGTGTGTGTGTGAAGCTGTGTTTTAAATGCTGTTTAACTCATTTGTAACCACACTAGATGATCAGACCAGCTCTTGTTTCCTGTCTGTACATGCCAAATGAACATGTGCACATACAGAATGCAATGTTTGCAACCACAAAAGCCTAAAATTAATGTAAATATTGTAAAAATCTACTATGACATTACATTTAAAGGGAAGATACAGCATCGTACCATTCCCAAGAGTTAACATTTCAACAAAAGCGAGGGGAAAAGTGTAATGGTTTGGTTGATTAATAATTGAGAATCATTGATTTTTTTTCCAAATGCCCTTTGAAAGCTTTCGTGCTACTGCAATGTTTTTACCATATCAGCTGCTAATTAGTAATAAATGGCACCTTTGCAATGCAGTCATTTGTCCTGTGCCTGTGGACACAGTGTGTGATTGCGCATGATTTCCCAGTTCCCTTTTCAGTCGCTTTGTTTATACTCACTTCCATTTGTACAAAAATATTTTGCAACACAAGCAAAAAAAGAGGGGAAAAAATGATGCTTTTGCGTGTTTTGATGAATTATATAACACATTACACTTCTGCATTTTTTAATCAACAAAGTCACACCAAAAATTGCATGTTTTTGAGTGAAATTCTCCAGGTTTTCAGTATCAATAATGAACTGAATCGAACATTTAACCCATGTCAGTTTGAAGCATTGAATTCATTAGAAAATGTATAATTTGCAGCTTCGATTCCACCTGGCCACACTTAGATCTCACTGCCTGGCACCGGTGATGTCAGGGTCTGTACATACTGACAGAAAGAATATAAATTATGTACAGTAGGTGATCTGTTCAAGTGAAAATGAAGCACTGGAAATGGCTCCTAGTGGTCAAGATGTGGAATAATGGAAATGAGACAAGGTGATGCAGACATTGAGGTACGTTTGAGCGTAACAACACACTAATAACCTTTGGTGTCTGGCTCATTTCCACAGAAATTAATTTGTTTCCAGAAACCATCTGCTGCTTCGTCTCGCCATTCGCTCAATTGAGTATTTATTAACCGCCTCTCATATTCATCATGTCTTATTTTTATCATTTGAATCATCATGTGTTAACTGTTATATTTGTAGTTTAGTCCCCAACATCTGCCCACATGTTTGCAGAAGTACCACTATAGATAGCTTTACGTTAAATAGCCTGCCTGGTTAAGACGATACAACAAATGCTGATTTCTCTTTACTGTAGGGAAAAGTGAGGCCGTTCTGAGGATCAACACAGTACATCTGAGGTGCATATCCTGACAAATCCATCTTCAAAAATCTGCATTAAATATCAAAAGGCACATAAAATCAGCATGAACACAAAAGTCTCCCTGAATGACCAAATCAGAGGAATACATGCTGTCAAACAGTGGACTCCTGCCAAATGTGTTTAAACGAGCAGTTTGCAGATCTGTTAGTGGGAGAACAGCATTAAATACTCATCTTGAAAATGCCTTTATCTTGGAAATGTCCCTTAAATCGTAATAACTTTGCACATACAGCTCTGTCGTCCACGATTCTTCAGAATACTTGAAGTCATATGTACATTTATTGCGTGGGATATGAAACTTAGAAAACACCAAAGCGCACGTCAAAGAAAAGATTCAAACGTCTGGAAAGTCAAACTCCACAGCCCGCGAAGAAAAGCCGCATGCAGGTCAGGTAAGTAAACAAAGGTTGAGATCTGTGCGTTCACGACTACAAATCAAAACAGTCTGTTTGTCTTACAGCTGAATGCGTTCCTCTGTTCTGTGCACTGCTCATGCATGTATCTGCATATGTGTGTGCGTGTGTGTGTGTGTGTGTTCACATGTGAGGTAATATTATAAACACTCTGACAAGCCACGTAATATGAACATGTTCTAAGATGAACCAGCTCTACATATTTATCACATATGTAAAGATTTATTAGAAGACGAATGGCTGAAGTTTTTCTAGAAAATCAAATTATATTCAGCTTTCATCTAAAAGGGGTGAAAACATTTGGACCAATCAGAGTTCTGCACCTCAGGTTTTGAAATTTGGAGGATTAATGCAGGATTAACAAAAAAAATCTAAATAAAAATGTTTTAAAAGCATTAGATGATGACTGAGGCAGGGGTATAAAGACTGTTGAATCAAAACGTTAGTGAAATCAAACCCAGGATCAGAAGCAGCGCAGACACTGTGTGTGTGTGTGTGTGTGTGTGTGTGTGTGTGTGTGTGTGTGTGTTCAGATGGTTGCAGTGCTCTTTTTTACGAGGTTATATGCACATCTATGGTATGACAGTTCAGGACTCCCTTCGTGTCAGTTCATCTGGGTTTCCTGCAGCATTCTTTCTTTTTTTTTTTTCAGAAGACCAGTCTACTAATGGTATTGAAGCCCCCTCCCCCTCCTCCTCCTCCTCCTCCTCCAGATGGGCCGCAGCTCCCTGGTGGGTTATTGTCATCTGAACCGTTGGGCCTGAATGAGCAGGAGGATGACGGGGCCTGCAGAGCCTGGGTCCGAGCATTCAGCTCCTGTTCCTGTTGACAGCAAGGAGGGAGGAGACATGTTTCCAGGTTAGTGTACGCTCAGCAGCGCCACTACAGCGCCCTCTAGTGGCAATTTACCTCAGTCACTCATACGGTACAAGTAAGCTGGAAAGTCAAGTCAACACAGTACAGTTCAATGACTCGTGAAATTACACCTCACGTCTTATAAAGGGACAGCTCCGATTTGGCTTCGAGTTCAGCTAAAAAAAAAAAGTGCTATCCTCTGCAGGCGCTCAGTTATCTGTGAGAGTACGGTCTGAGGTCCCTCAGCTTCTTTCCACCTGAGAGGGTCTTCTACAGTCCTCAACTTTCATAATAACCTCACACTTGGAGGGGTTATGGTGGTAATGATGTCACACGTCAAATCCATGTAAAGCATTAAAGTAAGCGCAGCGTGTCGGCCAAAATATCCACTGAACCTCTCCGCTCAGGTTGAACACCTGCTCCAATGCTAATCGCTTCACACTTGGCTTGCGTGTATTGGCGTAATCTACAGACTGATTTCAACGGGTAGAATAATGCCTGAGACGTGTTTTGTTTTGTTTTGTTTTTTGTTCACCCCCCCCCCCCCCACACACATACCTGTAAATAGAGCTTGTTGTCCTTGATAACAGCATCCAGCAGTTCTTTCTGCAGGGGAGGCTCAGCACTCAGCCTCATCCCATTTGCCATCAGTCCCCCATTTACGCTCTGCCCCGGTAGCTCCTGTTTCCTGTACATGAGCACATACGCTGTGTCCTTGGGGAAGCGATTAGTAATGTTCTGCACTGATTGGAAGGATGAGAATGTCACTCTGCTGTCGTTGAACAACAGCCAATCCTTCGCCTCCTGGCTGCTGTTAGGTAGTGCGTCTCCATGGTCAGGTGGAACCGAGAGAGCTGAGCAGGTGGAGAGGCCACAGTCGGCCTGGCCATTTCTTAATTCCTGCTTGAGGGCAAAGTGACAAGCTGGATGCTGCGCTCCATCTGCTCCGTTAACGTTGCGACCGTAAGAGTAGTAATGGCCGCTCTCGGACGATACGCCAGAATGCATCACCACTGAGCTGAGGACATAGGGCACCGACTGAACAGACATCTCTCCTCCTCTACTCATCTGCTCTGCTCCATCGAGCCGCTCCTTCCCCTCCTCCTCCTCGTCTTTTTGAGATGGTTTGAGCTTCTTGGCCAGATTCTCGCTGCTCTCAGGAGAATCCACCTGCAGAGGAGAAGAGGTAGAAGAGGAACATTGTGTAGGCGTCGACGGGGCATGTACAGGAAGTCTCATGAGCGGCGGGATGGTGACGTTTTCCAGAATCTTCCTCCGGATGTGACATTTGGCATCGTATGAGAATCGCAGCAGGGTAAGGATTAAGTACTGAGGTGCCGACACCACCTTCATGGTCCTCTCGGCCCGCTGGAGGGAGCTACACTTCTCACAGAAATAGGCGTTCTCTTCATCCAGGATCTCTGGGGCCAGGAAGTAGTTAACCAGGTCAGGCACAGAGAGGGGAGGCTCATTTGTCGCTGGCACAAAATGGGCACTGCTCACCGGAGCTTTGGCCGAGCCCGGCTCAGGAGTCTCACTGCCGCCGTTGACAGACCCCTGACAGAGAACCTTGGGCTCCTCTGAGGGGCCCCCGGGTTGAGGGCCGTCCTGAGCGGTGGCAGGAGGACAGAAGGCCAAAGAGAGGTCTGTGAAAGGCTCCTCTTTCTCAGAGATGCAGTTACACTGCATGCAGCGAATACCTGTGATCAGATTCCCACCAAACATTGTTTCTATCAAAGTCCTGCGGCCATCCCCACATTTGGCGTCTCCTGAAGTCAAAGAGGACTCTTCTCCCTCCTCAGGGGAAGTCTGACCTGCTGGGTCTTTGCTGCTTGTGTGAATGGGGGGAGCAACCTTTGGCTTAGCTGATTCAAGGACCTGAAGTGTTTTCTCCTCCTCGTGTAACCTTGAGATCAGGAGACAGAACGTCCATCGTTAAAGGAGTAAAAACGACTGTGCACTGATGTTAATTTGTGCGCTGCTGTGACTGTGTGCCACATCTGTTCATTCCACATTAAACCAGCGTTGGCAATCTGCATCAGTTACACACAGAAGGCAAAATAGATTTTTAAATTCTTTTAATCACCTATAAAGCACTTCACGGGCTGGCCCCACTTTATTGTTTCTGAATTAGTGTCCCCTGGTCACAGTGAGCTCATGCAGTCTTCTGACTGAGGCCTTTTGGCTGCCCTGAAATCGAGGCTCAAATCCTCGATTGAGTGACCGAGCTTTGCAGCGGGAGCTCTCACTCTCTGGCACCGTCCTCCTCAAAAAACGCAGACGTTTAAGCTGTTGAAACTCACTTCATTGGTAAGCACTTTGTCCTGTAATGTGTGCTCGCCTTCTGTGTGGTTTTTATTGCATTAATTGTTTTTGTTCTTCCCATTTTATCTATTCTTGTTCAGTGTTTGCATGACAAAGCACCATGCCACTCTGCTTTTGAAGGGTGCTTTATAAATAAAGTTTATGTACTTACTTTGCTTTCTAAATAAAAAGCCCTCAGTTGCATCATTTCATTTTGAAGAAAGTGCAGTATAAATTAGTAAGCCCCAGGAGTGCACACTCAACACTCTCGATGCTTTAAATGCATTATGTTCTTAACAGCAAAGTTTTTTGTTTTCTATTTTTCATTCAGTGACACACAAATGATGCACTAACGTTGTATAACTTTGCCTGATTTCATTCATTTGGCAAAGAAACAACAAAGGAAAAGCAATTTTGTACTTTAAATCTGAATCTTTAACTTGATGAAACCTTATTACTATTGATTCATGCAGTCTGTTTGGAATGCGGCCGTACCTGTCCAGAAGAAATCTGAGGTACTCAGAACAGTCCTGCTGAGAGCCCATGTTGAACCAGGGGGGCCGAGATGCTTCCAAGAAGTTTCTGGGGGCGTATGCTGCCCTCTGCAGGAGACACACACACACACACACACACACACACACACACACACACACACACACACACAGAGTCGTCGTGTCATCAGTCAATGTTCACATCAGTAATAATATTCAGTAATATTTAATACACAGGGCAACACTGACCTGGGTGTGTGCAAGGAAAGCAAAGAGCAGCTGGAGCTTCTTCATTAGTGCGTTGGAACCATTCAGATGTAAGGATAAAACATGCCGCCTGAAACTGAACAAAAAAAACACAACAAGTTCCACTCAGGCTGTCCACATTTACGCCTTTTAGATGAAAGTACACACGCAACTCACTCTGTGGCCATGAAGAGGGTCTGGATGATGCTGTTCATGTAGCAGGTGTTCCCCAGGTTGACCAGGCCAGTCTTGCCTGTCTCAGACTTCCCAGTTTGCTTCAGAAGACCTGAGGCAAATGAGTTGGACTGAGACGTCCAGGCACTTTGATTCAACACCAGCTTGATCTTCTCTTCTCCGGGTTTTGGGAGATCCTGAGAAGACGAATTGATTCCATATGGAACATACTTAAGAAGCTCAGGTCTTTTATATTTATTATGCAGTGTAAAAAATGACCCGATGATGGACCTGGTGATTGACATTTTTTTTATATGAGGAGACTTATAGTGTCCCCATTCCTTTACCTTGATGGCCTCCAGTATGTGGTCGTAGAGGTCAGGGAAGCCGGAGTACTGGTACATCATGCAGTGTATGAGCTCAGTGAACTGCAGCAAGAAAGCTTTACTGGTGGGGAGACCATCTGTCCTCAAAGACTGGACTAGATGCACCACATGTGGAACAACCTGGGACAGTGAGAGATGAAGCTTAGAGAAAAATGTAGAGGACACTGTGGCGCTGAAAACGTTGGAAGGAGCTGCTGCTATTAATCACAGGGCTCTGCCGCACGGTCAGCCAGAGGGTAGCTGCACATCAGGAAGCCTACAGGGTTCAGTCTCATTTACCCAGTGTTTTCAGGACTGTTCGTGTTTTTAGATACTAATGAAATTGGCCAACTCAAGGGCCATTGCTTGGCATTAAATGTTTCACACATCATTAGTGGGAGAGCGGTGCCAAGCCCAGGGTTCTGGGAAGAGAAGTCTGTGCAGCTTTGAGGTAATTTAAGCCAGAAGAGAAGAAAATGAGAAAGCCAATAAAGTGGCCATATGAGAGGGAAATGGTCTGTGAGGAGACAGGAGATCCCTTACCAAATGGAAGGCCTCGGGAGAGTGCTGGAAACTCAGCAGCATGTGTGAGAGCACAGCTAGCGCCCCCTGCCGCACAATGGGGTACCACAGACGACTGAACACCTATGGGTTAACAAAGAAATCTTTATGTCATGAATACATTTATATGAACTGGGGAATTGCTTCGATAATTCAAGTTAGCCATTTTACCAGCCGGAGGTAAAATATCTTTAAGAAAAACAGCTGCGATCGAGCTTAATTATACTGCACTTTAAAGTTGGGATGAGTCATTCTGGAGAAAGATCGGTGATATTTATCTCCTCGCGGTGCTTTCAGTGTGTGCACTGAAAAAAAAAAAATCAGGTTTCTGTACACAGGCCTGGTTCTGTAATGGGGGAGAAAAATAAAGTGGCTCAGATCGACTCACAAAACAGCACTCCAGCCAATCAGGGACAGGCGGCGTCCATGCTAATGCACAGGACACGAGGATGGAGAGGAGTGAGAGACACGGTCGATCTGGCATGCTAACGTGGACTCACACGGTGAACAGGAGAGGAGGCAACAGTCTTCCTCCAGAATGACTCACCTGATATCGAACATCCAAATCACTCTGAAAGATGCACACAGTTTCCTGATATCCACAATAAATCAAAACGTGGAGTTCTCACTACAAACCAGTTCAATCTTAAGCAGAGTGACGTCTATGAGGATGGTGAACTTCTGAACTGCAGCCAGTCCTTTGAGCAGAGCGATGACCCAGGTATCAACATGTTGAGCCAGAGGCCAAGAAAGCCAGTCAATCATCCTGGAGCCAGAGAAGAAGATTACGTGACGTGCAAACAAGGCGCAAAAAATGTAGTAACATTATAGCAACACGTCAGGTTCATAACGGACAACTGGGTGCGTGAAGTTACCTGCAGAGTGCTTTAGTCATGCTCGCGTCTTTGACGTTGTGGTCCGTGGTGAGACTCTTGATAAGCACCGTGATCATCTGGACGGGGATGTGCTGGACCAGGCTGGCCAGAGCAATGGATGGGTCAAAGGAGGGGTCTGCGAACAAACCAGAGCAGAAATGCTGCATGATTACACAACCCCACCTTTTCCTTTTCTATCAGTCAGCAGGGGGACCTGTGATACAGTGCGACACCACCACAAACACTCTCCATTTATTGCAGACTCTTTGGTTACTTTGCGTTTCAGATTGTCCTGTTGTCTTGTCCATCTCCTGTCAAAGCGTTTGAAAAACATATTTCTTCATACATACTAAAGCTACACACAGCAGACTGACATTAAACTAAAGTAGGCCTACCTCATAATTAATCAACACATCTAATTTTTTCGACAGCTGTACAGCTCTGCATTAAACAAAGTAAAGCCTGCAGCCCAACCTTCCTTTGATGGGTTCCTGTAATCTTTTGTGTCGTATCATAGTGTTTGTTTCGTGTCTGAGAAGAGGAGCCTGGATCTGACAGCACCTTCCCCAGCATGAACAAAACACTGAAGCTCAGCAGCACACTTTAAAAGCTCAGCTCACCTGAAAAATGTCATTGAAATGGAGGCAGAGTGACCTATTCACCCAAAGCGGCTCTGCTTGCATCGCTCACTGTCGCCTGCCGTCAGTGGGCTTTTCAATTGAAACTGCTGCCTGCTGTTTGTTTATTTTGTGCTGCTCCACAGTTCAGTCACAAAGTTGCAACACTGCACTGTGGGCTTAGGACATGTCTAACATTTACCATCAACAAAAGACTGAAGCTTTGACTTCAGCTGAACGAGTCTGAGCTCAAGAACTTCACAAACTGCTTTTCGATATTTCCCCTTGGGTGAAAATCACTCCTTGAGGATTTGAAGGTAATTTCTCCAAGCAATGATAAGTGTGTAAAATGAGACCACTACCTAAAAACTGAAAATAATCAGTGTGCCAGTAATACTGAATATTGCTGGATGAACATCCAACCCATACAAATGAGAGAACTAAGCCAAAGGATCAAAGTCAGTTATTGGCAAGGCCCTGAAAAACCAAAATGAACCAAGTTAACTGTTCCCCGGTGCTTAATCATGCACTAAAAACCCTGATATTAAGGCCAAGATTTATGGAGGGAAGCGTATAAGGCTTGGCTCCGTGCTACCAAATGCAAATACCTTTTTTTTCACTACTGGTAGGCAGACATCTATAAAATTATGGATAAAATTCAAATTTGTTCATATTTTAAACTTATGTAGGACATCTATAACTATTCCATGGTATGTTACACACTATTACCTTGCAGAAAAATGAAGGCAGTTATTGATCAAGTATACACTAAGATACTTTTTTTATTCCTCTAAACTCATATCCCATGCATCATGGCCAATTCATGTGAACCCCAGGAAAAATGCAGTAATTACTTATGGGCATTTGAAATAAATATAATTTTAGAAGGAAAGCAGGAAGAAGTCTCACCTGTGGAAGAGATAATGGCAAAGACTTCCTGCAGGGAGGGAAGCAGTGTGGCTGGGTCAGTCTTCCAGACGTTCTGCAGCAGTGTGCTGACCTTGGTCACCTGACCGACATACTCTCTCAGCTCCCGCTCTTGGGTGGCGAAGCAGTGGAAGTAACTGATGGTCCTCACCAGCTGCTGGCAGAACAAAACGCCCGACTTATCCCTCGGCATGCACTGCACAAAGTCTGACAGCAAAGTGTTCAGGCGGGCGCAAAGAGCAGGCTCTGGACGTTCGCACACCATCCTTAAAACCTCCACCTGGATCACGTTGAAGATCTCCAGCACCGAGGGACAGCTGATGAGCAGCCGCAGGCAGCAGTGAATGTAGTCTATAATAGCTGGGTCTTTGCGGTCCAGCTGGCCATAGCCCTGCTGGAGAAGACCGAGGACAAAGTCTTTACTGAAGAAACGCTCAAATTCTGGGCGGTGGTAGCGCGCGTAGGCATCCAAAACCTGGAAGCCGATCTGCCTCTGAAAGGCATCTTCACCGAGGAGGATGAGGCGGGTGGTGAGAGTGAACAGCGACTGACACTGCTCCTCAGTCACCTCCTTCTCTGCCGCTTCCACCACCTTCTTCACAATGGCTCTCTTCACCGGCACAGAATGATCGGAGCTCACGAGGCCCTCCAAAATCTTGTCCATGATGGCGATCTGTAGGAAAAAAAAACCACACTTGTTAAAAAGGTCACAGAACGTCTGCACTCATACTCAACAATAAATAAGCTTTAGGCTTTACTGTGACGTGACTACTGAGGCAAAGAAGTTGTTGTACACACAAACAGACAACATAATAACAGTTTTTTTGTGTACAACTGTGCAGTGTGCAACACAGGAAATAAATATTTTATTATAACACTAAGCATCAGGATAGAACACAACATAACACGGCGACTGCTTTTAAACTACAAACTAATTTGAGACAAACTGCTGATTTTTCATTTTTTTTAAATTATTTTTTAATCAATCTGATATTTGAATAATATCAGAAAATGCAGTCCAGACCTTACACGGAGTGGATTTACAATGACACAATACAGAGCGAAGACAGTCAGTTGTTACATTTGGACAAGTGGAACCAACAAATGTTGAAAGCTTTTGCTTTAAATTTATTTAGAAATTATCTGATTTTATGTTTCTTTGTAGATTGATGGAGGTTCAGTCTATAGAAAAAGTTACCAATTAATACACACATCTCTTTGAAAAACGGATTATTTTCAAAAACATTGGAGATGTGGACAGGCCTGATACAACTAAAGTGGTTTCAGTCCAACTCTGACATATTTTTGTCCCAATTTTGGTCATGACAGGTAACTAAAATGTTTTTGTATATTCTTCACTTTCCTCCGTCCAACACACAGATTCAGCTATTTGCCAGCTAACGTATTAACTGGGCATCAGCGTAATTTAGTAAAGTAAATTTAAAAGTATATTATACGCACTTAATATTACTTTACACCTGATTGTTTCCTCCTCGCTTCAGAACAGGGACCAACCGCTGTCCGTGCGAGCTGTGTGCATATAGCGGCTAGCATGCTAACGCTAACTGTAACGTTAGTTTTAACTGATTGCTCTATATGTCTGGCACTTAGAACATAGCTCACGTGCTAAACACGACTAAACCACCGGAGCCCATAGCGATCCATAGCGACAGTTGTTACTAACATCTCCCTATAACGAAAAGATGAACAAAGCACCCAAAAAGGCCTGTCGTTAGCCGAGTAGCGTTAGGTTCCACTGACTTAGCATAAATATCGCAATGTATGACCGCGATACAGAAGCTTAACGACCTGTACTTACCCAAATAAAGCATGTCAACCGTATCCGATCAGAACATTGTCAGTTGCCGGGAGATGTTAACCCTGTTTTGACAGATTAAACCGCGTTATTTTGGTTCATTTGGTCGCTCAGAATCAGCTGATTAACCTTCCATCGACGTCACTCCTGTAGCCGGAGATGTCGGTAGGACCCTTGTGTGAAGCAATTTTCGTCTAAACATTGCCTGTGACGCAGTTGTTGAATTTTTAGTAATAAAATCAGTGATTCACCGTGAACGATATTTTTTAACGTTCTGAATGACAAGATTTAAATGTAGTCAAATTCTCATCAAGTTATTTTGGCATTTCTGCTCCGTTTCTGTACCGTTAATGTGCCACATTCAAATACTCCTCGTACATCCCATTTTTATGGGGGCTCCGGTGAAATTGGCTTTTGGTCGAAAATAAATCAGCTATCAAATTAACTGTGCAGTATTTCTTTTGGTGTCCCCTGTGAATGATACTCTCTTGTACATTACCTTCTTTTTTCTTTTGCCTTTTTAGATATGAGAACCAATAGTGTAGTTTCCTGAAATTCAAGGTTAGTGACACGGTAAATAGTATGTATGTATGGATAGATGTATGTGTGAAATATATTTATGTATACAATTGTAACATGCCGAATAAATAGAATCAAGCATAGAATAAAAACAACATAGAATTGATACATAATTAATAAAATAACTACATTATATGATGTGATATACACTGTATATTTATATAATAAATTAGGTTAATATGTAGATTTGAAAGATAAAACGTTTTGTAGGGTGTTTTACTGAGGAAAACAGCACTGTGAAGCACTGATGCACTGATTATTTATTTATTTATTTATTTATTTACTTACTCACTCACTCACTCACTCACTTACTTACTTATAGCGTGAAAGTGTGGTCTGGTTTAACCAAACCAAAGCGTTTTGTTTGGTTCAGCAAGCTGTTTACCAGTGATTGTAGAATTGATTTTGAAATACTCGAAGATGTTTGTTATTGCTGCATTTTTACCCATCCAATATTTTAAAGCATATGTTAAATCAGCTGTATCAAGAAATCAACTGAACTAAAATGACAATACACTATTTTGACCCTAAGGCCAAAACTTCCAACAATCCTGAAGGCAGCATAATCAGGTCTCGCGATAGAGCGCTGTGAACGCGGGTGCCCGAGAACAATCTTCCTAGCGCGAACGTGCTGCCTCCGACCAACCGGTGTGTCTTTCATTATAAACAACGAGATAGTTGTCATTTATCTTGAGAAAGTTCGGAAAATCTTCAACGTTTCTTATACGGGATCACTTAAGGCACCAAGTAACGGACGAGATATCTGAATCGAAGGGGAAAATCGGTAAAAATGTCCGAAAGCGCAAACTGCGTGGAACAGCGGGAAGAGCAGACTGAACTTGAAGAAGCCGGAGGAGCGGAGGTAAGATGGTTTAAAATGGGCATTGTCTTCCTCTTAACACCGTGTACATCTCTCACGGACCTGTCACACAAGTCTAGGTCTCTGAAAGCTACCATTACCTAACAACACCCGCACCTCAAATTCCTGTGTGGTAAACTTTCACTTTGTCAACGTTAATGCGGGCTGTTTGAGCTAGTCAGCTAGCCGCGGCGGTGCTATCATTAGCTCATGACAACAGCAGCTCGGTCCCATCCACTCGGGACTGAAGCTAACGTTACAGCACGCAGCAGCAGCAAGGCCAGCCTGTTTCATAAGCGCTCAGGCTACTAGCTTAGCCCCGCTAGCCACTCATCGATTTTCGCTTTAAGAGTCCCGGCGTGCTTTTTGTTTACTCCTAGGCCAGATTCAGTCAGCGAGTTGGTTGTAACTGATCGACCTTACGGAAAAACCTTGTGAAAACAGTGAAGAGCAGCGCCCCGCTCCAGCTGTCCGATCCGCGGCTTTGTTTTCGGTGGGACAGCGATGGCTTTTGTGACCGAGTAGGAATGTTGCCACAGCACTGCCTGGCTGTAACGTGATTTCCAGTGCAGTTTGGGTTGAGTTTTGTTCAAAACCCTGAAATAAAACGGAAGGGATTTCCAGGTGTGCATCTCAACAGTTAAAACGAGATCGGATGAAACAAACTTTATTGATATCAAGTGTCACAGCAGTAAAAGTACAAAAACAGATATAGAGTGGAAATAAGTAGCCTTAAAAGCTATCATGGGCACCTACTATATACAAAATAAAGTATGAGAAGTAACAACAGGGGTACTAAAAACAATACATGCTTACATAAATAGTCACAACACATGTACAGAGACAAAAACAATTAATTTTAATGCAGAAATAGCACTTCAGGGAATCAAGCTGTGTGGTTTGAGTGTCTTGTTTTTGCAAATAGCAGTTAGCAGCATCACCTGCAGATAAAATAGTCTGAAATGTTTGTTTGATAATGTAAAGGCAGTAGTGCAGAAGGTGGAGGACTGTGATCGACTTGCACTGCAGTTGTTTTGGTCCATGAAAAGCAGCAATGATAGAAGAAGAAATGACTTGAGATGATGTTCACACTGTAGGATGAAGGCTCGGCCCAGAGTGTTTAAGGTTTCAAACAGGGGAGGTATGGAGATGTCCTCTTTGATAGCCAAGAGTTTTTCCACCATGTGTCTCTCTCCCACTTCCTCTGTGGGGAGCTGGCTGTTTGTTTAGTCTCTTCCTGTCAGCTCTTGTTGGACAAATCAGAGGCTGTCCACTAAACAAGATGGTTTCTATTTACTTTTTTTGTGCTCAGGAGAAGTCTGACTCTTCAGATGCTGGAAAAGAGTCATCCTCAGATGCCGGGCCTGATGGACAAGATGGATCCTCCTCCTCCTCATCCAAAACTAAAGACACTGCTCCGGGGTATGAGGAGAAAGTGGTAAGGACACTTTTTCTATGACTTAGATGACACAGCTCGCTTTGTTCTTGGGTAAATATGTTAACATGTCTGTCTTCCTGTATGTAGCAAACAGACCGGACCAACAGATTTGAGTACCTGTTGAAGCAAACAGAGCTGTTTGCTCATTTCATCCAACCAGCCGCACAGAAGACCCCCACCTCCCCGCTGAAGATGAAGCCTGGACGCCCTCGCATCAAGAAAGACGAGAAGCAGAACCTGCTGTCTGCTGGAGAGTGAGTACACGTCCACGTAGTACAGATTTATTTAATTTGTATTAAAGTTTTTAATTTACTTATTGTGATTATGACTTTTTTTTCTTGTGTTTGACAGCAATCGCCATCGCCGCACTGAGCAAGAGGAGGATGAAGAGCTTCTGAATGAGAGCACCAAGACCACTAATGTGTGCACTCGCTTTGATGAGTCTCCGTCCTGTAAGCAATGACTTGTTTTTATTTAACAGGCATGTGGCAAACATATATGATGAGCAGAGGTCATGAGTTTGAGTTTTTCTGTTTGTTTCTTTGTTTTTTTTCTAGACATCAAAACAGGAAAAATGAGAGACTATCAGGTCCGTGGTCTGAACTGGCTCATCTCTTTGTATGAGAATGGAATCAACGGTATCCTCGCTGATGAAATGGTGAGTGCTTTCAGTCAAAACCGTTACCTCTGAGATGAAAGAGTGAAAAATATTTGTCATGTTGTATTTACATGTACTGCTCCATGTCATACGCACAGGGTTTGGGGAAGACTCTGCAGACTATTTCCCTGCTGGGTTACATGAAACACTACAGAAACATCCCTGGTCCCCACATGGTGCTCGTGCCCAAGTCCACCCTCTACAACTGGATGAATGAGTTCAAGAGATGGGTGCCTTCACTCCGGGCAGTCTGCCTGATTGGAGACAGAGATCAGAGGGTAGGCTGTGTCAGAATATTATGTCTGAAAGCCCATATTTAACTGGAAGTACACAATGTATTTGATATTGATTCATGTTCATATTTGATGGATATTAATGTCCTCATCTTCTCAGCACTCATAGTTTTCATTTTGCAAGTCAGTTTTGTTTTTTGTGCAGAAGCAGCATTTTTGAACGCATCAGTTGTTCGGCTGATGCCTGCAATAGAACAATTACAAGTGTGATTGGATTTCTTGTGCAAAAGTGCTGAAAATGGCCTTTGTTTGGACGTAATGATATGGACCCAAACCAGAATAACTGACAGAGATTTATGCCAAGTTACACCAGCACCAGCAGCTTGATTTCCAGCATTAATTATAAACACTTCAGATCATTTGATTGGTTTCCCTGGTGGGTTACAGTGAGTGCTGGATGTATGTATTGTACATCTCAGCAGAACCGTGTGTTAAGTCATGGATTTTACTGACTGTACTGTATGTGTGGAGGCAAGAAAGGGGAACAAGGAGTGAGGGGATACTTCAGCATGCACATGACAATCTGTCACAGAGTGCTACACCCAACCTTTGCTTCTTTGATGGATTTATTTGCTAGTTGTCTATCCAGAACATATTCCAGCTGGGGCTGATGAGTAAGTTTATTGTGTGATTCTTCTCTGACCAAAGCTAAGTTATGTATTGTTGATTAAACGTCACTTTCAGACTGCCCTGATCAGAGATGTGCTGCTGCCTGGAGAATGGGATGTGTGTGTCACATCCTATGAGATGCTCATCATTGAAAAGGCGGTTTTCAAGAAGTTCAACTGGAGATACCTGGTCATTGACGAAGCCCACAGGATCAAGAATGAGAAGTCAAAGGTCAGACAGCTACTGAAGTAAAACAGATATTTACACGTCAAACCACTTAGTTAGTTTTTTTTTTCAAGATCGCCTAATGAAGCAAAAATGCTGTTTTACTTCCCATAGCTTTCAGAAATTGTGCGAGAATTTAAGACCACCAACCGCTTGTTGCTGACTGGAACACCCCTGCAAAACAACCTCCACGAGCTGTGGGCTCTGCTCAACTTCCTGCTGCCTGATGTCTTCAACTCATCAGAGGTAAGAGTCACCCGGAAATGTACAGTATCAGCAGGAAATTATTAATATGAAGAAACATTTTCTGTATTTTGGTACTAATTGCATTTATTTCTCCAAAGGACTTTGATTCCTGGTTTGACACAAACAACTGCCTGGGTGATCAGAAGCTGGTTGAACGTCTTCACACTGTATGTATTGAATGTATACTTATACTATACTTATACTTTTAAGACGTGGTAAAACACTCTTGACTTGCCGTTTTTCGTGCAGGTCCTGCGCCCTTTCTTGCTTCGTCGTATAAAAGCTGACGTAGAGAAGACTCTGCTCCCGAAAAGAGAGATCAAGATGTATGTGGGCCTGAGTAAGATGCAGCGAGAGTGGTAAGAATCCTCATTAAATTACCCCTACACAGCTTAAAGTAACCTGGATACTGACGGTAAATGGTTGCACACTAGATTTTAATGTGAAATCATGTCTCAACTCCTCAGGTACACAAAGATTCTGATGAAGGACATTGACATCCTGAACTCAGCCGGCAAGATGGACAAGATGCGTCTGCTGAATGTTCTCATGCAGCTGAGGAAATGCTGCAACCACCCGTACCTGTTCGACGGGGCCGAGCCCGGCCCCCCTTACACTACTGACCTCCACCTGGTGGTGAACAGCGGCAAGATGGCGGTGCTGGACAAGCTGCTGCCCAAGATGAAGGAGCAGGGTATGTAGATGGACATGCTGTGTTTTCAGCTGGATGTAATGTTAGATACAGTTTTTCATTACAGAATAGAATATAAAGATTCAGTCTAACAGAACAACACCTGTGTTTATGGCCACACCTGGTCACGTGTTTATCATTCATAAGTACTGGAGGAATCAGACCGAATGGCATGAAACACATCAGAAGTACATCTAATTCATTCATATAATATTGTGAAAGGACTGTGTTTTATTATATTCCTTTGACTGATGCCACTGACTTCACCTCCTTCCAGGTTCTCGTGTGCTCATCTTCAGCCAGATGACCAGGATGCTGGACATCTTGGAGGACTACTGCATGTGGAGGAACTACGGCTACTGTCGCCTGGATGGCCAGACGCCGCACGAGGAGAGACAGGTGAGCTGCTGGTTTAGGCCCATCGATCAACTCAGGAAACGTAAGACGAGTTTAGCAAAGTAAGTTTCATTTTCATTTGTGTGTTTTCAGATCTCCATCAACGCGTACAACGAGCCCAACAGCTCCAAGTTCATCTTCATGTTGAGCACCAGAGCTGGAGGCCTGGGTATCAACCTGGCTACAGCAGACGTGGTCATCCTGTACGACTCAGACTGGAACCCTCAAGTCGACCTCCAGGCCATGGTTAGTACTAGTACTACTACTACTTATTCAGTGGTACAGAGTTTCAGGATCTGATATTTTCTTTTGAATGTTGGGGCTTCATCACTCCAAGGACTTTTTTTGTTATATTTCAGGACCGAGCTCACCGAATCGGTCAGCAGAAGCAGGTACGCGTCTTTCGTTTCATCACTGAAAACACAGTGGAGGAGAGGATTGTGGAGAGGGCGGAGATGAAACTGCGCCTGGACTCCATTGTCATCCAGCAAGGTAACTCCTCTCTCCTCTTACAACCCGAACCCAGAAACGTTGCTGTGTTAAAAGTACATAAAAACAATTATCACAAAAACAGTTATCACATTTTATTTTATGTTTTGTACAACATCCCAACTTTTGGGAGTCACCTTAATTCAAGTGTTACATTACAGAGAATACCAACAGAGATTTGAGTGAGCCGTTAAGTTGCCTCGATTTGTTTAACAGGAAGGCTTGTGGATCCGAGCGCAAACAAACTGGGCAAAGACGAGATGCTGTCCATCATCCGTCACGGTGCCACACACGTGTTTGCCTCCAAAGAGAGCGAGATCACAGATGATGACATTGATGCGATCCTGGAGAGAGGTGAAAGGAAGGTGAGTGTGGATGCGTTTGAGAGAATCTGTGGACAACGTGTATTTGTGTCTAGTTCTAAATTTGCCATAAAAGTAAGACTCCTGACTTTGTCATCTTCTAGACTATGGAGATGAAGGAGAGGCTGGCGACGCTGGGCGAGAGCTCTCTGAGAAACTTCACCATGGACACAGAGAACAGCAGTGTGTACACGTTTGAAGGGGAAGATTACAGAGAGAAGAAAAAGGTAAAGAGGCGACCAACGTCAGCGTTTAACAGCCTGATTCCAACAACACGAGCCATCGAGTCTTTACCTCGTTCCCCCTCTTGTGTCTTCATCCAGGTCATTACCAACTGGATTGAACCACCCAAGAGAGAAAGGAAAGCCAATTACGCTGTGGATGCCTACTTCAGAGAAGCTCTGAGAGTCAGCGAGCCCAAAGCGCCCAAGGTAGGGACGGATCACCCCATCATGACCTGCACAGCGTGGCTTTGGTACTGGATGACATGCTATCCTGTTCATGGAATAACATTTGTGTGTTTGACTCCTCTTCCCAGGCTCCTCGTCCTCCCAAGCAGCCAAATGTCCAGGACTTCCAGTTCTTCCCTCCACGTCTTTTTGAGCTCCTAGAAAAGGAAATTCTGTTCTACAGAAAGACAATAGGCTACAAGGTGCACAGCTGTCTTCTCACACGAGGAATGGATTATTTGTCCTGATCTGGTTGGAGAAGGACTGTCTTAAAGGAATGTCTCTAAATCAGTCTGTGGCTGCGTCTCTTTAGGTTCCCCGTAATCCAGACATGCCTAACTCGGCCCAGCTGCAGAAAGAAGAGCAGGCTAAGATCGATGAGGCGGAGGCTCTAACAGAGGAGGAGCTGGAGGAGAAGGAGAACCTCCTGCAACAGGTGCTGATTACTCTCACTGAAATTCATCAATTCATGGCTGATGTGCTGCAAGTCAGCAGTAAATATTCGATCGAGCTTATTTTGATCAAGTTTACCTTTGTTGCAGGGATTCACTATTTGGAACAAACGTGATTTCAACCAGTTCATCAAAGCCAACGAGAAGTGGGGAAGAGATGATATTGAGAACATTGCCAGAGAAGTCGAGGGGAAAACTCCAGAGGAGGTCATGGAGTATTCAGGTGATGACTCATTTTTACCCTCTGTTCAACAGAAAAAATCCAAACTTTTCACCTTTTTTCAACATGTTCAGTGAATTCATGTGTGTGTTTGTTCCTCAGCTGTGTTCTGGGAGCGCTGCAATGAGCTGCAGGATATCGAGAAGATCATGGCTCAGATAGAGAGAGGAGAGGCCAGGATCCAGAGAAGGATTAGCATTAAGAAAGCACTGGACTCAAAGGTAGCTCGCTTGCTCTCATCTCTTAATTATCTCTTCATCGACACGTTATCTGCCCTTCCTGACTCATTTAGTATGTTTCTCTTCTTCTCGCTCAGATCGGTCGCTACAAGGCTCCCTTCCATCAGCTACGCATCTCCTATGGCACCAACAAAGGCAAGAACTACACGGAGGAGGAGGACCGCTTCCTCATCTGTATGCTTCACAAGCTGGGCTTCGACAAGGAGAGCGTGTACGACGAGCTGCGTCAGTGCATCCGCAACTCGCCTCAGTTCCGCTTCGACTGGTTCCTCAAGTCCAGGACCGCCATGGTACGTTTAGACTTTGAGACATTTCTGTTTTTCATGATGTGTCGTAAATGTTTCCCAAAAATTGAAATTATGTTTTGATGTGTGTGTAGGAGCTCCAGAGGCGATGTAACACCCTGATCACACTGATCGAGAGAGAGAACATGGAGCTGGAGGAGAGAGAGAAGGCAGAGAAGAAGAAACGGGGCCCAAAGACTGGCTCAGTAAGTTACAGATGTGTCTCATTTCTCAGGAAGCAAGCTGCTGTTCACTGGTGCTGAGCTGTTGTAAAACAGTTTATTAGTTAAATTTGCCAAAATAAAATGCCAAATTAAGAGATTAAAAGTCTGACAAGGTCTTCAGTGAAACTTTTGGTGCTTCTTATCGTGCTGCTATCTGCACTCCGTGCCTCGGTCACAGAGTGCAGATAGCACGAATCCGGCTCTGAGGTTTGCTAACTCAGCTCTGTCTGAGCTTTATGCCACTGCTTGTGAAGTCTTTCCTAATAATGTCCTCCTCTTGTCCAGGCCCAGAAACGGAAGTCAGAGGGAACTGCAGACGGCCGCGGACGCAGGAAAAAGCTCAAATTGTGAAGCTGTTCACACTTTGAATCTACTGCACAGTGTCAGAGTTGGAGAGCGGCAGCCAGTGTTAGTCCTAGTGTCTGTGTTTGTTCTGCAGGTTGTGATGATGTACTGTGTAAAAAACCCTCTGATGGACTGATGTCGTGGTCTTAGGTTTTAGGAAGTGCTCCTTTACAAGCCTGCCTTGATGTCACTTACCTAAACGCTGCAGCTGTGCTGGTTTAGTTGTTTGCTAGTCCTTTTTTTTGTTTTTTTTTACTAGTATTAACTTGAAAGAAGTGTATTTATGCCTGTTGGTTGTACCACATTCCATTGCTTGAAACAATACGTACCCTTTTTATTTTTAAAAAAACATTTGTTCTTTTATCTTCCTATGTGAAGTAGAAAATGTCTTTTTGAACATCACAAATAAAAGTTCCCCTTTTGTAACAATGCGTGGACTCTGATCAATAAGACACGGATTCAAAAAAGGACATTTATATTTGGCAGTTGAAGTGTACAAACATCCAAACTCTTCAGATTGACAAAAATGGAGAAGCCATGAGAGTCGAACAATCGGCACAATAAAATATACGTCACCTGTAGAATAATTCTAACTTTTATGCTGCACTTGTTTTTTTTTTTTTCAGGACTTGATCAACAAACCAGAAAGACATATAGTTCATCATTTTTCAAGTTTCACCAGGGTGTAATAATACCTTTTTTTTTTCTCCATAGTCCTACATTGTTATGTACACAGTGTTGTATCTGATTTCAGCCACATTGACCTGAAAAAATGTGAGACAAAGACGTAAATTTCTGCTTTCTCAGAAGACTAAACTGACATGTACAATCCCTTTCAGTGACACTGTGCTGGTACTGTTAGTGGGCGGTGGGCAGGTTTGCTGCAGGCTTTTTAAAGCACAACAGTGAAATATCAATACTAAAAATCATTTCATCACGTTATCATTCATTAAGGTCAGCTTCAACTAACATTCAGTTCATTTTGCTCTACTCTCCACAAAAAATAATGAACACAGTCAATTACAGTAATAAAAAAAACTTGGTAAACTAGTTACTTTGACAGGAGGAACATAAAAAATTATTTGCTTTAATGAAATTTAAACTTATGAAATAATTGCTAAATTGGGATTTTCATGCATTTGCAAACATTGGATAAAGCGGGATATTTTACAACTTGGCAACCAATGAAGCAGGTGAATCGTTTTCAGGGGGCTTCAACGTACATCCATGATTAAAAATAGGTTGCAACAAAAGAAACCTACAGTACATTACAGCAAGAACTAACCATTATCAGAGATCAATAAGCCTCTGAAACCTCTGGTGCGTTCTCTGCAGGTACGCTCCAAACACTGACATATCGTGCTGTCCACAGGTTGTACTGGGCTCTACTCAGTGCTACAAGAGTTGGGCTTTGAAGGCACATTGGTGGAGGAGACTATCATAGTCTTTTTAATAGGGGCGGGGGTTTTAGGTGGAGGGGGTCCACATCTAGACCTCAGAGCTGTCTGAGCTGCTCCACATGCTCGCTGGCTGGCTGTAGCCACTGTAGGCAGTGGAGGAGGACGTGGTGTAGGGAGGAAGCTGGCTCTTCTTTTCCCTCTTCTTGCGCCGCAGCAGAAGAATCACGATGGTGGCGATGAGGCAGATGAGGAGGATCAGACCAGCAAGGCCCACTAACATGGGCAGGGTGGTGGTGTTGGCCGGCTCTCTGCCGGAGCTCTCCAGCAGGGGGCGCTCCAGGGTGGGGTCGCGGTTAGGGGACCAGGGCTGGCGCTGGCTGACCACCATGCGGTCTGCTCGGTCCAGAGCGATGTGCTGGATGTTGGTGCCCCGGTTGTTTTCAACGCCGATGTCCTGGGCAGGGGTGGAGAGAGCAGGTGCGGCACGGCGGCGGCGGTGGGCGGCCATGTTGGCGGTCTCTGGCTCGTCAACAGAGGAGATGCTGTGATGCAGGTACTCCACGCTGCGCTTGCCAATGTTGCGGTTGGCATTTTCTCGGGAGCGGACGGTGTAAATAGCGTGGATGAACCACTCTCGACCAGCAGCCACCTGCAGAGGAAACACGTTTGAGTCAGTTTCTTATTTCTGAATGTGTTCGTGCAAAACATGAAAATACAGCATTCTGAGAATCATACAGACCTGGAAAAGTGGAGATGAGGAGAGTGTGAAGCCATCTGATCCTGGTTGTCTGATCAAAGACAGACTTCCAGGTGTGTCTTGAGCCAGTGTGGCCTTAAAGGCAACATCACCAAACACTGCAGCTTGTGTCTCTGGCTGGGCCTTGTCCTGCAGACAACACACAGAAATCAGATGAGATGACTTTGGCTTCTTCCTGCTCTCCGTCCACAACACACTGAAGTTCACTGGACTCATTGTGTCTTACCAAGATCTTGAATCTGTAAAGCAAAGAGGGAGCATCTGCCAGGCAGCCATACTCCTTGTTGGTGGGGTTGTATTTGGGGACGTAGCCATCTGCACCAGTGCAGAGGAAGACTTTCTCAATGCTGCAGGAGAAGGAGTCACCCAGGTTCTGGACGGGGTCCACCATCACACGACCGTAGATAGTGGATCCTGAAGCAAAGCACAGATGAGTGAGTATTCTCAGAGGGTCAATGCTCCTCAGCTGTGATGTTTGCTAAGATCCAGTAGGGGGCAGTGTTGTAGTACCGTCTGAAAAAGCAGCATCTGTTCCTTCACCAAAGCCCATGGAGCCATCAGACAACCACAGCTCCTTCTTAGAGAGCAGGAACATCTGAGTGTTGAGGCTGAACTCTGCTGCAACTGGGTCGCTCACCTGGAGCACAGAACAAGGGTTACCATACAGACAACAGAGCCTGTGTGTTCATGAACGTGGCTGAAATGGCAAAAAGCAGCCATCTTCACAAGTCATTTTGTAGTGAGTGTTGTATTAATGAACACTGAGAATCTACAATGAGGCGTCCATGAAAATAACAATAATAAAAATCTGTGTTCTTGCATTGGAAACCACCAGGGTTTTTTTTTTTTTGTCAGGACATCCAGGCTAACCTGCTGGAAGCGAATGTCCATGTCAAACGTGAGTGGCTCTCTTGGGTGGCAGACAGGAGGGATGCTGAACTCCCCGTTGGGTGACGCGATGCAGGGGATAATCTTCACTGTGTAGGTCCCAGAGTAGTCTCGCACCTAGAGGTGACACAGGCACGATGTTAAGGCGAGACGTTTGAGATCGTTTCACCACAGCTGGCAAGTTTTGATCGCATTTGAACTCACGGCAAAGTCTGACACAAAACTCCACTGCTGCATGGGCTGGTTGTACGTCGGCTCAGTCCTGACCAGGGCGAGCGTGAACGTGAGTCCGGGGTGGTCGGCACACATCACCATGGATGACACGCTGGTTCCTGAAAGCAATCATAAATCTTCAAAGCTGCTTTTTTTGTGTCTACCTTTGTATTTATAGAGTGACCTTCTACATTGTTTGAGTCACTTGCTTCCTAACTGTAAACACGGCAGGGTCATTTTGACATTTGCTGAAATGACCTCAGGCACTTTCACACAGGAAGGACCCCGAAAGAGGAGCTCCAGAAATAGATGAATAGAGGATATGTGCCACAGGGTAATCCAATAGGAGGCCGCTGTATAGTGTGACCACACTGGATAGATTTAGAGGATATGTGTGTGTGCGTGTGTGTGTGCGTGCGTGCGCATGGGCGCCACGCTCTTACCTGGATGAGACATAACAAACTGTCCCCTGAAGCGAGCCTCTGTCTTGAAGTTGACCACCAGTCGTCCCTCCTCATTTATACGCATACTGGTAGGGTACATGGCTCCTGTGAGAACAGAGAACAAAGTTTTACGGTGCTTCACATGCAGACTTAAATTTTGGTCCCCTTTTATGAGCACCAGCAGGGGGCAGCACATACCTTGCAGCTCAGCCTCAGGTGGGCTGCCGATGCCGTCCTGCCACAGAATAGCAGTATCGTACACAAAGGTGAGTTTGAGCTCTGACTGGAGGTCAAAGTGCTGCCAGCCTCCCACAGCCACTGGAGAGTGGAAGACGTAGGACACAAACAGAGGAACACGCAGGGTGACGTAGGACTGGACCAGGTTCAGCACCTAAAGAAGAGGAAATGTTTAAGTTTAAAGGTCTGATCACACCAGAAAGTGACACAGTGAAAGTCATACACACTTCATAAATATGTGGTTCTACAAGCTTGGTGACAGGACTGGTTGGAAATTACTGCAGCTGTCTAGCTAGCCTAGCCAACATGCTAATGCTGTCATTAACTATTGCTCACACAGCTTCTTTCTATTTTCTCTTCACTGACTGATTTAATTCCTCAATTTTGTTTCTTTGGATTGTCCATATTTCAATTAAAGAGCTTTTGAACTGGGAGGAATAAGCTCAACTAGCAAGCTCGCAACTATTAACTGCTAGCTGTCGGATGCGGTTTGTTAGCAAGCCATTTAGCTCAGTGGTAAGGGGGACAGTTATGTTCCCAAAGTTCATTCAAAAGACATATTTGCACCATCAACTGTAGGGTTGTTTGTACTTCCACCAAGTGCCAAAAACTGCAGTTCATCAAACGGTCACTTGGCTCCAAAAGTGTGCCATTCCCCACAGAACCCCATATTAAAAAGCCAAACTTTACAGCAGAAATATAGACATTTATAGCCTGGTAAAGAAAATGGTTTTGGTTTCGTTTTGGCCCACCTCAGCTCCACCCATGCTCCACCTCTTTGCTCATTTTTGGATTAGCTGTGAGTTTGTCAGTCAATGCTAAGATGCTAACAGTTGGAGCCACTGACACTGAGATTCATAATGGCTCTTTAAAAACCTATGGGTGACCTCACAGACACTACGTCCATGTTTTATACAGTCTATGACTTAAACAGAAGAAAAGGTAAGAGAAGGTAAAGTAAAATGGGATGGTGCAACACAACTATTTGGGCTCCAATAGCTTCCTCCATTTTGGACTCTCACTCTCACAAGACAGTGTGCAACTGGTCAGTGGTGTTTGCATTTACATGTCAAATATCACAGAAGTTGTCATAGAGAAGTTCGAACACGTTTGATTTTCTGTAGTTTTGGCCCTTCTGTGCGTCTGACCTGTCCGTCGGTGCCTATGGAGCCTCCACAGTCATTCAGCAGCTCTGACATGTCGTAGTAGCTGGTGAATTCCCAGAGGCAGGCCTCTAAGTTGAGGTTCCTGTAGAAGCGCAGAGAGTTGGCAGAGCGCATAATTGTGTTGTACTGGTAGGGTGAAGTCTCGCCAATGATTTCAGGGTTCTTTGTTGCATCGGTGATGAAGCCGTGGCCAGTCTGGATCTCATTGAAATCCAGCAAGTTGGAGCAGCGATGGTTTCCCACACGTGTGCCGTCTGGGCTCAGGGTGAGCTCAAAGTTGGACAGGGGCCTTGTGGAGATCACTGGCAACATGCCTGTTGAGAGTGAAAAGCTTGTTAAATTTCCGGTTGTTTGGCTAGACTGCGAGACAGTAATGACTATAGATCAACAGTTGCAACAATTGTTTACTGCCCACCATCCATGTGAGGCATGTTGACAGTCAGTTTAATGAGGTTGGGGAAGTCTGGATCATCTGGACCGGTGTAGCGGATCTTAGCAGAGAAAGGTTCAGCTCCAACAGTGCCGGCGACACGAGGCTGACACATACCTGCAAGAGTTAAAAGTCAGATAAACCAATGAACTCTGTGCTGAGCATCATTTTGAGGCTGTCCCATCAGTCTTGCACCCACCCTCCTCCTTGCTGATCACAGTAATGGGGCTGGACAGCTCCAGGCCGGCGTCTCCATTGGCATTGAAGGCTCTTGCTGCACACTGAACCCTTGAGCCGGCCTGGAAGTAGATCGAATCCAACGTGATGGACTTGGTGTTGGTGAAGAAGGTATTAGTGTCCACCTCCCTCATGGGGCTGGTCACTCCATCAGACCCCGTGGGGGCGCTGACCAGCCAGCGGTATTGAGTGAGAGTGTCGTTGATGTTCTCCGCGGAGCAGATGGAACCGGTTTTGTCGAAGTCGTGGTACTTCGGGTTGCAAGCCTGCAAGAGAAGACGAGAGACGGCAACTGACAAATTAAAGCAATCTGGAGGTTTGTGTTGCTCTCATAAGCAGCAGGAGCATTAAACTCACCGTCACACACACAACAGGGTATCCATTGGGCGGGTGGGGCTTGTCTTTGGTTTTAGCTGTGTCGTCATACATGAGCAGGGAAACCACCTGAGGCACGGCAGGGAAGGTGACGTCCGCCACACTGTCCATCTCCTCAATGTACACAATGGCCTTGTTCATCTAGGAAGAAGAGAAAAGGCAATGTTAGCTGCTTTCCTCCAACAGATTTCCTTCTGCTGTATCTTCCTCAGATTTTGGTACCTGACACAGTAGAGTCTGTCATGTGAGCGGCACATGCCTGATGTAGAGTATATGAGTAGAAGTCCCAGTTCTGTTTATAGGTTTGTCTACTGTTTGGCTCTGCTGGGACATTCCCATCAGCATCTCATTCCAGTGGGAAAAGCTTTTTATAAGACTCTGTGGTTCAGGCGTGCTGACAGCAATGCCAGCTGCTGCCTGGCTATTTTAACACAGGCTGACACGACAGGGCGCATGCTCACGTGTGTCGACATGCAGCGCCGTACGCGTGCACAGCAGGACTTGCTACCGGTTTGTGTTTGTTTGTGCATACGTGCCGTGTGGCCTTTGTGTGTCACCTGAATTTCAGCCACCATGTTGTCGTCCGGCTTCATGTGTACAGTGAAGGCCTCTCTCATCTCTCTTTGGCCGTCATACAGGATCTCAATCTCCACAAAGTGTTCCTTCTCACCCTCCTTGAACTCGACATCTTAAACACACAAACGGCATAGTGAGAAATGGTAAAAAAACATGCATGTTATAGGCAACATGCGGCCACTAAACCGGGTTCTTACCCTCTGACAGCGGGTTGTAGTCCTCTCCAGAGGTCGCCGAGCCGTCCTTGGTGTGCACTCTCACTACTGAGACCTTTGAGGTGTCTCCAACGCGCAGGACAGGAATCTTCAAAATAGCTATGTCACCTTTGACCTGAGGTTCACGCACACTGTACTTGATCTCAGAGAAACGGATGATGGCCTCTAGAACAGGAAGAAAATGTAATGAAACATGAGCCAAAAAGCCATAGTCGCCCTTTTGGGTCTATGGCGTTAAGGCTGTTAAAATACTTAGATTCTATACAGTTTCTATGATGTCCAGATGTAAAATTAATTTGCATGTATTTGCAGCAACATCCTGCATCATATTTGGGTCCTGCCTGATAAAAAACACTCTGCACTGCCTGGCACAGCACTTAGGAGCGAAGTGCTTTGCTCAAGAGCATCTCAGCAGAAGTTCTTAAAGGAGGCGAGACCAACTGATTTTCCCCACTCACATTTTTTAATCCCTCTAGTCTGTAACTATACCATCCTACTATTATTGAATTTATTTGTAATGTCTGGGCTTTGGGTGTCATTAAATTACTCTGTACATACTGTCTTTCTCATCTGTGACCGTGACCAGCGCCTCTTTCTGCTCCCCGATAGAAGCTCCATAAACAGACTTGCTCTTTGGAGTTCCAAGGACAAGGCGGAACTCCTCATCCTCCTCATGGATGGAGTCGTCCATCAGGCTGACCACACACGGCTTCTCGATTTCACCTGGAGAGAAGTGGTTAACACGCTCAAGTAAAGTGCTGCAGGGTGTCGAGGAACAGAGAGATTTGGCGAGAGAGAGGGAGGTCTCACCTGGCAGGAAAGTGATGATGGATGCGTCAGTGTTGGGCCTTTCACTGTAGTCCATCATGACCTGAGCAGAGCCTTGGCGAGTGTAGCAGCGCACTGTGGACCTGACGTTAACGTCTCCACTGCGGTACACTATGGCTGTCACCTCCCCGGCAGACTCATCCACCTTGTAGCTTCCTTCCTTAAACTGAACCTTTGGCACTGCAAAGGCAGCAACCAACGTGTTACAAGAGAGCCTCACTGCATTTGAGTAAAACTGAATGTAAATTACTGTATTTCAGTTTTAATAAACTGCCAACAATCACAGAACTGTTATGTTTCTGTGGTCGTGGACACACTATACATAATCAGGTTTTGGTGTGTGTTTGACACTCACAGTCGGTGACTGTGTCATTGATGGTGATGGTGGTCTTGCTTGGCTCTCCCAGCACAGCATTCATGGGCATCCGTAACACGAGGTCAAAGGTCTCAGGCCCCTCGAGCTCCGGCTGACCCAGATCATCCAGGATGGTCACTCTGAACGTCTGCATCGTCACTCCAGGGGCGAAGTCTAGATTGCGACTAATGCCGACGTAGTCCAGTCCAGCTGCCAGAGAGAGAGGAACCATGAAAGAACGCTGTGACGCAGAATCATGACTTAACACTGTTGATACAGTCAAACTGCTGATTTTACCTTCTGCAGAGACGGGATCACTCTTCCTGGAGCGGACGGTGACAGTAGCCGTCTTGGAGAGGTCAGTTCCTGTCCTCCAGACCTTCACTTCAACGTAGCCTGAACTCTCATCCACGACATACTCAGGCTCCCCAAAATACAGCGAGGGCTCTGTGGGATGGGACAGTCAGTACCTTATTAATGAAATAATCACATTAGGATATTTCCCAAAAAAGCACTAGAAATTTGTTTATCATCATTGATTTCTGCCATAATCTGTTAGACTATTTTCAGCAGTTTTGCTGTTTGCTGGAACAAAAGTCTCTTGTTAGAAGGACAGAGCGACATAAGCTTTTAATCCATCCTGGACATTTGGATGTTTGTGGTAACCTATAATCAGGTTCAGGGACAAATCTTCATGAATAGCTGAGCAAACTCCTTCATTTCTGACTCGGCACAGGAAGAGAGCTGTCATCCCTCTTATCCCGTTCTCCTTCAACCTTCCTCCCCCACTTATCTAAATCCAGACAGCTCTGTCTGAACTCAACGCCAAAGGGCTGAGGATACACCTGAAGAACAGGGTGTGTGCTTGTGTGTGCACAAATGAAGGGATGTTCCCAGTTTCTGATGATAGAGCAGCTGATAAGCAGTATGGTGAAGGTTTGGCACAGACAGAGAGGCAACCATCCACTTTGCAAAGGCAGAGGGCAAGAATTCAGACCCCTGGAACACACTGTCAATCCATCTCTCCTCACTTCTGTATAAAGTGTGTTTTCATCACTCTCTGTCCAGCCAGTGCTCTTAGAGATCAACTGATAGAGGCGCAAATTCAGGCTTTTATCTAGGAACGTAAACAAAGGCAGAAAAGAAAAGCAACTTCTCAAAGAAGAAATAAAACGTCCTCCTTCTTCTAAAAAGTTGAATTCATGAGCAATAAAATGCATCTTTGCTTTGCTTGTTCTAGTATGACCACCAGTAGCTTATTGTGGCTGATGTTAGCTAATGTTAGCAACTTAATATATTTGTCATGTCATGTCATGTGACTTTTGTCTATTTAAACATTCTGTGAAAGTGTTATTTGATGAACGCGATGACGACCACAGGCTGAAGCGCGTCAGTTCTCACAGAGACGCTGTTCTAAATCATTGGTGCTGGAGCAGAATTTGTAGATCTCGGGTTCATCTAGAAGTTGACTGATGCTGCAACAGTTGACTGATGCTGGAGGAAGGATCTCTGGCACACGTTCAACGCCTTTCAGCCTCCGAGCCGGCTATTTAGTACCAGAAGGGATGAGGAGGGGGGTCGTGTGAGAGGAATGAGTGCCAACATGGCAACCTTAAAGATCAGTGGGAGGAAGAGCCAGATAAATACAGTAACAATGGAGGCTCGATGCTGGCGAGAGGCCAAACCACAAGTTTACTCAGGCAGGCAGATGGTTTTACACACACACACACACACACACACACACACACACACACACACACACACAGATTTATGGTGGGGTGTTACTTCAGGACCCACCAAGAAGTGTACCACAATAGAGGTTTACACTGAGGAGTCTTCTCTTGTTTCTTCACATGTCTGGGAATGCACGCCGATTATTTCTACATAAAGTTCAGTTGTGCTCCTGCTCCAAATTGGTTGGGAGGGACGCCTGCTCCGTGAGCAGGTCTGTCACTGCAACAAGCAAGTCCAGGAAATGAGCCCCGGTGAAAGGCTGGAGATACAGAGGAGGAATGTGAGGAGGGCAAAATGACAAAATGAGTCTGCGATTACTGGACGCAACGGAGAGACAAGAAGGGTCTAAAGGAGGATTTGAGGGCTGCGATTTGTCAACTTTGTTAAGACATTTTCTTTGACGGATCAGATCAAACCAATGACATATTTGTGATTTATAGCTTTTAAAAAAAACATTCCTTCTCACGCTGAAATCTGAAGTCTAACATAAACAGGCAACGCAGGCCTGAATACCACAGAACAGGGGAAGGAGTAAAAACACGCCAGTCATTTGGATTCTCGACATAATAGCCCCTCTCTCTCCACCACCTGCCTTTTGGTCCCTGCAGACAAAGGGATGCCCTCTGTTTCCCCTGAGCTCCCCTGAATGCCAATGAGGACAGAGGTCGCTCCAGGAGCACATTGAGGTTTAAAGCCCTTTTATCTGTCAGACAGGTTACAGTGTAGCATAACATCCACTGAGACCGCCATTCTCCCTCTCAACACCTGTCTATTGTTCTCTTGTTGCATACACTCACTCAGGCAGACAGAGGCAGGCAGAGAAGGGTGGATAAATGAAGCAGAGAGTGTAAACAAAGCAGCCAGATTCAGACCCAGGAAGGGTAAGACACTGCAGACACTGCAAAGACATTAAGACAAGTACAGCATCCAGGGCTTTTCCTCTGTGAGTGTTGTTAGTGAGCCGCCTGAGCACCTTTGGTGGCTTAATGGCAAAGCAGGGAATTAAAGAGGTACAGAGCAACAGGATCACCCATGACCTTCAGCAGCACCGTAACCACATCTTCATAAATAACCTCTGAGTCCAAGTCGAAGGCCAAAGAAAAGAAGCAGCTTGGACAGAAATGGGAGCTAGTTGCCTGCAAAAAGTGCCCAGATTTGTATTTTCTGAAAAAATGGCCAACTTTACAAAAGATCACTGAGCAGGACACGAAAGAAAGGCTGAGAGAGAAAATGCAGAGAGACAAACAAAACGTTTTCAAAGCAAGGAGCTGCCTTTGGGCTGTGAGCTGTGAATCAGGATCACATAAACTCGTAAATCTATAAATGTAACTTTATTAGATTATGTGTAGGTTGTTGGTAGTTTTTTAAGTTTAAAAAATTCTTATGGACAGATGAGAAGACATCTTTGAGATCGTTTGTGTCGTTCACTGCTTCTATCTATCCATCCATCCAGCAATCAACAGTATGTGTCCATCTGTCCGTCCCTCCATCCATCTATCTGCTAAACTGACCCCATCCAGACACATGACGTTTTCAGGGGTGAGGAAAGTGTCATTACAGCAGAACAAGCGCTGCTCTGTTCACATTATTGGTGATTAATGACTCAGATTTACAGGCGAACACCGGCTCCACTCACCGTCATCGCTGTCTGCCAGGATGGTGACCTTGGCGGTGGAGAAGTTGGCGCCCACCTGGCCTCCCATGGGCATGCTGAGGCTGACGTTGAAGCTCTCTTCCTCCTCATACAGGGAGTCGTCGATGATAATGATGCGGCAGAGTTTCTCTCGCTCATCCTTGTCAAAGCGCAGCACGCTGGTGTGGTCCTCGGGTCGGGTGATGTAATCGGAGTAGGACAGCACGGTGCTGGGTATGGTGCCACTGGCCGTCGCTGAGGAATTATGGGAACAGGGAGAGGACAGGAGATTAAACCTGAAACGTCAGTTATTCCTGTGGGGATGCGAGCAGCATGAAGTCATAGGATTCAAAGGGAAAAGGTCATATATTACATACTCATAGATAAAAGTAGCAACAAATAGGGAGTGAAAATAATAATAATGGCATGATACATGAGACAACAGGTAAAAAATTGAGCAAAATTTGGTTATTGCACCAACATTTTAATTACCATTCATTGGTAATAAGGTTTCTTTGGAAGCTTTTCTTTGGCCACAATCATTACAAACGGCTTCGTCTCACCTTGCTGAGTGTAACAGACGACCATGAGCTCCTGGCTGGCATCTCCTGAGCGTCTCACCGGCACCAACAGCTCTCCAACATCCTCCTCGATCTTGAACTCTGCTTGAGGAATGAAGACCGTTGATTCTGTTTTGGAAAGAGAAACACGGATGGTGATGAGTAATGACGACACTGCATCCATTCAGGTCTTTGAATAGAAGAGGCTGTTTTAAAAGATTCCCACCATCTCCAGGATCCACGATCTCCACTGTTGCTGTGTCGGGAAACTCCAGCACAGCCATGACTGGGTCTGACAGCTGAATCTCGAAGGTCTCCGAGGTCTCGAACTCCTGGTCTGTGAAGATCTTCACCTTCCAGGTTGCTGTAGTCTGGCCGGGGTTGAACTGGACCTGCTTCTGGGCTTTACCGCGGAAGTCTTTGTCCTTCTCAGCTGTTCCATCCTTGGTGGCAATACCTGAGAGGCCACAGAGCCGCAGAACTCAACATTCAACAACTGCTTGGGTTTATATTTGGATAAAATCTGCATCTGTAATGTTATTCATAGGCGTGTTCCATTGTTTCCGTTCTTGCATCTTCAAAGATAGAAGTGCACCCTGTAATATGTGCTGCTGTAAATCTGCTGCACGCAAACGTCTGACGCAGCCAAGCACACCAGAATGTTGACATTTCCTCGTGACCTTTACCAGGAAAGGTTATACGTGCTCTCAATCACACCTCCTTCAGACAGGACGGGAACTGGAGCAGCGGTCAAACAGGAACAGAACAGATTCACACCTTTAGCGACACAGCATTGTTGTTAGTGTTAGGTTGGTTTTAAATCTGGCTGAGTTTAACTGAAGACATCCTGCAGCTTAACGTGAATCTGCAGAGATTTTAAATGAGACGTGTGGTGCTGATGTTTTATAGCAGGGCTGCCCTTTGAAATGGCACATAAATAACAGTCTAAGGGGCAATAATTCCTTGTTAAATTGTCAGGTTAATAAGGGCATGTTGTGTAGTGTCATCATCCTTCATATCAATTCACTGCTGACAGGAACAGAAACGCCACAAATTCTCATGCTCGCCCTCAATCTAGTTATTAGTCATTAGGTTACAAAACAGTCAATCCATTAAGTTTAAAATCCAATGAAAAGCACCTCCATTCATGACAGATGCTAAACAAACGGCCGTCAACACTTACTGACGAAGGAGGTTTCCCCCAGGTAGCCTCTGCGTTTGAGTGTCACCTCCAGGAATTTGGCGTCCTCATCCACCAGATAGTATTCCTTCTCCAGAGAGATCCAGGCCCAGTTGAGCCGGAATGGCTGAGGCTTAAGTTTGTTTCCACCTAAAAGGGTGAAAAAAAGGTTATTCCAGCAGGTCTGTGTTTGGAAGACTTTCTCCGCTGCACAGTACAATGAGGAAACAATCTAGTTTGTTCATGTTCGGAGCCGCTGAGGCATATAAACTGCAGCCTGCTCTGGGCTCAAGGATAAAAGAATCAAAGGGGCATTTTAATTTCAGAGGGGAAACATGATAACTTAATGCCAGGGCTTCCCTAAACCTCCCTTCACTGAGCCTCAAGCCTTCTTATTTCCCTGATTCTCATCCACCTGGACATTCACACTCTCAACCCTCAACAGAGCACGTACAAACACACATATCCACAATCTGCTTTCGGAAGAATTCTGTGTATAACATCTTTAATGAAGCTGGCCTCATCATGTCCACACTCTGCTACAAGGTGAAGGTTTGAATGTGAGATCTGTGTTTTCAGGGCTGAGAGCAATGAGGCTTCTTTTTGCTCCAAAGGGGGACTGAGGGATTACCCTCTCTTTAATAAAACCTTAACTTACCTCAGCTTCTTGTCTGACAAACTCATGTTCACATATTCTGTACACATCATTAGTTTTAATCTGACTTTGATTAAACACGTCTTTATCATGTGTGAAAGAGGCCGTGCTCACAAAACACTCTCCGGCAGAGTCACCTGCCACTGATCCACATCTTTAGACCCAATCCTGTCCTTAATCCATACTATCTCATGACTCATGTAATCCCTCAAACTGTCAGCTCAGTTTTGGTTACTGACGCGATTCTGGCCGCCTCAGAGATATTTAAGACTTTAGGTTCTGCTACATAATCTGTTGTTTTAACAACAGCGGCGAAAGTCCCAAATGTCTTCTCCTTCAGCGAGACGAGCCCGGTGACCTGTGACTTTTGATGTGAAATGGGTCAAGCTCTGCGGGTTCTTTAGATCAGGGAAGTTAGAGGAGTGCCTCTCTTTAGTCTTGCACGGCTGGGCACACCGACAGCGGCCTTGTTGACCTCACTCTGCTAAAGACGCGTAGACAAACAAGGGAACTTCACAGGGTCAGACGAAAACGCAGTTTGGGAGGACAGCTGCGTCTTTCTTAAAAACTAATCATGCTTAATTTGGTGTGATGCATGTCAGAAACTGTAAATACGAGGGTGAACATAAGATCATGCCTGTCAAAATAGCTTGAAAAATGACAAAGTGTACAGAGAACAATGGCAAGGAGCGCCTGCCTCTCCACACAATAAACCAGCATTGAGCTCAGTTTTGCCTCAGTGAGGAGGAAAGAGGCTGCAGTCTTTATGCTGTGTGGCTGGGGAGAATGAAAACACTGGGTGGGGGGTTGAGGGTGGGCATTCAAGATGCGAAGGGGGCCACTTCCTCACACCCACATGTCAACACCGAAGCCAAACCTGGCCGAGTCAAACGGGATGACCTGGTGCTCAGATGGAGCCGATAGCATCGGGTGGATTTTCTGGGACTGACAGTAAACATGGAGGCCCTTTTCAGCAGACTGAAGGCGACTGTAGGTTCAAATAATCGCAGTGCCGTCGTCCACACACACAGAAGGACACATGAACGCCTGGCTGAAGGCAGGCAACGTGGAGCCGCAGAACCCAGCGGGTGCAGCGACCCTCGACCAAGCTCCACGCTCAGGTTTCCAGCAGTCATGGCTAAAAATACAGGAAACATGTATCATGTCTGCTTTTGCTCAGCCTGAATTCCTTTTTAGTGTTTATACAGAACATACATAAAACGCTAAATTTAGAAAACGTACAGTGCGACTTTGTTGTATTCGATGCAGAAACAACTACACACAGTGACTGTATTCTGAAAATGTACGCAAACCTCTGACCGATAAGACTTCAGCTCAGTCTGCACTGCTTCTCATGTCCTGAATGGATAACCGGCTAAAGAAAACTCCTTGTTGAAGCCTGATGTCTGTCTTTGACAAACTTCAATTATCAGGTTGTTTCTGAGCTGGACAAAGTGTGTCCTGGCAGCTGGCCTTATTTGGAGCTGATATGACGAGAAGCTTACTCCATGGCTATCATCGCGGATTATCAAATGAACACGGCGGAGACAAAAAGCTGCCTCTGTTTTGGCATCGAGCAATCAGGCAGCTTTGGGTTTCTGCATCGCTGCAAGGACTAAAACAATGGAGGTTTTATGAATGAGACAAGAACGCTGCTATTGGACCAGCATTTCATAGACAGACTACAGAATACTGTGCTGAATAACAACCTTAAGACACCTTTTAAGACTTTTACTGATAAATGCAGTACTGTGGCACTCATCTGTCATAGTTTCTGATGTATTTTTGTCCTTCTATAACTACATTTCAAACTGTTTTTAGAATATTATGTTAAAAATATATAAACACTGATCAGATTTACTCACATAGATTTACTCAGATGTTGCCTGACTTATATCTGCAGTCCAAACAGACTTCACTGCTGTAATTTAACATTTCATTTTGTGGCCACAGCTGATAGTTTGCTCATCTTGGGCTTTTGTCAAACTGCTATTTCCAAGGTCAACAATAACTCTTCAATCTCAAATTATGTCTCCTTTTCTCATTAATATGACCTTCAGAACTGAATGAATGCCCGCAGCACATTTCGGCCAGCAGGATGAATGAGTTACATCTGCCATTTTCCTCGACATGTGTACACTGTGTGGTCAACAGGTGCTGCTTCTTTGCAGTAGAAGCAGTACTTCTGTCCAGAATAACTACTGTCAGGGTCGATGTCTCTCTTTCTTGCCCTTCCTCAGCCTTTCCAAGGATTTTCTAAGGCATCTCATTCACTGTTAACTCCAACAAAATCTCATAGTGACATTAAGTCAGAGGGAGGAATAACAAGTAGAACAGTTTTCTGGCTGAGTTCAGCAGCGTCAAAGCAAAGACTCCCGTCTATCGCTCTCTGTCTTTGTCTGTCTGCGTCCCACGAAACCTTCCTTCCCGCCAGACTCCCAGATTATGTGGAGCAGAGTGACAGCTGTACTCCACAAACCCCCCTCCATGTTCCCCTTCCTCCCTGTGTCGGCTTTGTTCGCTGAGGGGCTGGACAACTGAGAGCGACAGCAGGCCGCAGTCTGGGTGGGCCAGATCTACCACCATGGCATGCCTCCCTGCCTGCCTCCGCATTGTTCAGACCAGTGGAAGAGAGGGGAATCTCCCTGTTCTCTGACTTCTATTGTCGATGTCAGACACTGAGGCTGGAGCTGGCATGAGTCTCCACAAACCAAGAAATAATCAAGATGCCAGACTTCCCAGAGTAACGCAGATGGAGTGCTTCAGGGAGGAGATGGTTTGGCTTCGCTCAGAATAGAAATGAGAAAAAATTCTTCAAACATGGAAGTCAAAATAGCTTCTCTGACATGATTTTAGACATGATTAATGAGCTCATTTCTATGACACACATGCTATATTAGCCTGGCTATCACATCCAATACATACAGTCGCTGCCTGGCTCAGCTCACATTTCCATTAGCTTTTCAAACTGGCAATCATCATAATTTCTGCCGGGATGAAAAGTTTTATAGCACCCACATGTTTCTAAATGTCCCTGTTAGCAACTATTTAATAAATTAGCCTCAGTGTGATTGATGCTATGCACTGACAAGGGAAGGCAAAGAATATTAAAGAAGTATGATAATGTTTTCCCGTTTTAGGACCTGAGTGAGACCTCCTGGATGCCCTCTAGATCTACACTTGACTTATTTTAGTGCAGGAAGTCTCATAGTGGTACATGTAGGTATTCTGGTGCAGCGTAAAAATGATCAGCTCCAGAAACACAAAGCTGTAAATCTGTGAAATACATGCAGGTCCAGCATGATGAATTGACTCAACGAGTGAATGCACTTCATAAAATTTCAAGTATCCAAACTTCTGCCTCAGCAAAACAACATCCACACACATGCAGGACATTATAGCCTGAGAGTTTTCCTGCAGCAGCTTCCTTTGATAGCACATTCTTAATTAGCACCCATTTACACAGCAGTGCTGTCTGCACCATACATAGGCGCAGTGGGATAGTGGGTCAGGCCAGAGATATGATTGGAGCGGAAGGTCAATGTGAGGCTTTGACGTTCACCAGCATGATGCAAGGAAGAGCAACCTTCTAAGAATATCCACATCAAGTGACAAGCATCACCATTATTGCATTTCCTCATTAATCATCCTGTTGATATAAATACTGCGGAGGTTCCAGTCCACTATGCAAGGTATTTAAATACCAGTTTTTCAAGTATGATCTATTAAATCACTGGGATGTCAAAAATCGATGTAAACAGAAGAATGTTAACATTTCTTCTTTACTTTAACATCTTAGGTATATGAAGAGATTTTTCAAATAGTGAAAGCTATTGCGTCCTCTCTGCGCTCCCAAGTATTCATGTCGGGAATGCTGCATGATTATCTATATTAATAACTCTTATCATTCCTTCCGGACAGCGCCAGCATGTGCTGTAAATCGACACATCGCAGTGGCTCGATTGCTGCTTCAGTGCAGTACAGTGAAGCTATCTCTGCAGGATGTCACAAATCATACTCTGTCAGGGCCTGAGAGCTTCATCCTCTCTGACCCTCGCTTGCAACACTTGGCAGGGCCACACAGATTCTTGCAACACTTTGGATATAAATCTAATAGCATAGCAAATGTGGTACTAAGGCTCTTTATCCTTTGTCAAACTACTCTGTGTAGAATGATGAATAACGATGCACGAACAGCAGACATAACTAAAAAAGCTACAGATTTGCACAAACATTATCCAAAATTGTTCCACGGCAGCACTCACAGATGTCAAGTCATGCACCGTCTGCTCAAAGTTATAGTTATGTGGAAACACAACAGGATGAGGCTGTAATTAGGCACAGTGGTGCTCTGAGCTCAACGTCAGCATGCTAACATGCGGATGCTAACTGGAATAATGTTTACCACGTTCATCATCTTAGTTTAGCATATTAGCATGCTCACATCTGCTGATTAGCAACCTAACACAAGGTAGTTTTGGATTTTGGACCTGATGATGCCACTGAATGGAAAGTAAAGGGATGACCCAGGATATGACAATTCACCTTAAGGGGGACATGAATGTCTGCAGCAAATTTCATGACAGTTAATCCAAAAGTTGTTCAGGAATTGTACTGCAAATTTCAACCTCATGGCAATGCAAGAAAAAGTAATGGTATTGCCATAATCAGCATGTTTCACCCTCTGGTCGCAATGGATGTCTCTACCAAATTGAATGGAAATCCATCCAAAAGTGACGAGACATTTTAGTCTGATCCAAAATGTCAATTTGGCAGACAATCTGACAGAGCGACACTGCAACAGTGCGAGCGTGGCTAAAAAGAAAAGGACAAGGAAAGGAGTGCCGGTAACTCAATGACAGCTTGGCTGGGGGCAGCAACAGTTTTGCCATATGAGAGCAGATAAGAATAAACGCTGTAGCCATACATCATAACTCCCCTCCCCTGCAGCCCTCCAACCACCATAAATCAAGGCTGAAGAAAAAAGTGGAAAAAGAGAAAGAAAGACAGAGAACTAGGCGATATCATGGTTCACTGAAAGGGATATGGGGAAAACCCAACAAGGAAAGAAAAGGAAAGGAAATGGAGTAGAGGTCAAAGATGAACACTCTAAAGAAAAAGAATAGTTATACCATGAAGGGGTCTTAGAGGAGGGGAAGGTGTGGTGGAGGGGGACCAGTCCTCAGCTTCTAGTCACAGGGGGCCCAGACTGTGGCACCATTAGCCAGTAAATCTCCTGGTGACTGTTGACACTGGTGACATGTAAGATCCCAAAACACAGTTAGGAAGTCAGGGTGTAACATGGACATGTCAGTCAGCACGCAGTTCTACTGTACACCAGAGTGCAGCGACTGTGCTGAGGAACGTTCACAGGGGTCTAATTATGGTACAGACAAAAAATATATATATATACACATTTTTCAGCTCTTTTCCGCCCATTTTCCCTTCCGTGGTATCAATGCAGCCCCTGGGGAAGTGCCCCTCCAGAGCAGGCACCATTGCAGTGGAAGTTTGCAGGTTATCGGGCTATCTAAGATTGGGTTGGATTTCTGCAGAGCTGGGAGTGGGGTGACGGGGGGCTTTGAAAGGGGATCCCCCTGGAGCCTTCCCTCTCACGTACACACCTGTCTGCTCGGGATACCACTTCACTTCCAGGCCCTGCTCTGTCTGTGGCTCCGGAGTCTGGAGTCTCCAAGGAAGTGCATTCCTCTCCCAGCTCTAAATGATCACATAACACTCAACCCACTGGGGTCTCTGATCCCTCTCCAGAGCTGGAAGACTATATTGTTGCAATTGGAAAAAGCACAGAGGCCGAGTGAACTTATTTGAACGCAGAGGCTCTGTTCTCTCGCACTTCTCATCTGTTATTCAGCAGAGTTTAATTAGTACTGCTGTGAAATCTGAGGATATCTTGCACCTAAAGTTCAACCAATACACTCCAAAGTCAAAAGAGCTGACATCAATATTTTACTCTTGTCCTACGACTAAGCAATGAACAGATGTCTCAACATGTCTAACAGTAAGTAAGGGTCCCCTTTCTTAGCCTGTAGCTCACTGGGCCCATGTCTGATGGACAAGGATATATGCAGGCTGTGTATCCACTTGTAAAAACAAGTATTTATTGCCTCAGTATCCCACACTTTGAATGGCTGCAGGGAGTCTCTGCCCTGGTCACTTGCATGCAGGTTATTGCTTTTCGACTAGAAATTCCCAGCAGATAGACAGAATGACAAGTTGAACTAGGGTTTTTGTTTGAGGTCACTGCCACACCACAACAAGACAGCTGCACTGGTTTTTCAAACTGTGCTGTGGCATTTCATCAGCTATTCTAAATATGAAGGTCAATGACCACAGTTCAGATATCAGATAAGTTAATTTGGTAAAAACTGTTCAGTGTTCAGCCCATCAGTCAATGTTTCTTCATCTCTCCCTGCAGCTCTCACACGAAAACTGTTTGATTCCTCAGATAAGGGCTTCTGTGGGTCATCAGATTATCACTGGCCACACATATGAGCTTCTTAAGTCCTGTTAAAATGATGGATTTTACTTTGGAGGCAGCAAGTGCTCAACATCAGCATTTAGGAGACATTTCTCTGTAAGGTGATGCTAAACATGCTGAAAGTTATGAGAGAGCAAATGTTTATCTAATGATATATAAAATCATATTCTGTGTATGTGAAAAGTTCCCTAAATGCACAAATATTTCCATGTAAACTAAAATATTTCAGTTTTTTAGTCGTCTACAATGCACAAATTTGTGAGCAAGCACAACATTCCACATCTCAGCTTCCTCAGGTAGATTCATTGTTTTTCCTGCTTGTCATGTCAATGATTTATGCACCTCCACCAGACTTCTGCAAAGAGGTCACAAACCAAAGAGCCTGCTCTATGTGTCCTGACTTGATAGAACTGCACTAACTTTTCCCTGAAGTCCGGAATTTAACCGCTGACCAGAAGGTCCACTCTGACACCCTCGGTGTGAAAACTGAGCGTCCACTCCTGACTTCTTACTAAGACACGCTTCAGCTGTGCCTGGCCACACACATGCCATTGCTACTTCAGACAAAGCACATTCAAGACTCTGATTGAGATCTTCATGTATCTGCAGATACATACTATATACATAGTTGTAGAAACATACATGTAACATGCAACACATGTCTCCTGCGGCAAAGTATGTCAACCTGCTATATTACCTCTTGAAGATATGTTAATGATTTTGACTGAGTGCATTTGTGTGTGTGTATTACTGACTTGTGAAGAAGCATCAGTGCAGTGCATGCAGTGGCAGGTACCTTTTACAGGCTGCTAAGACCCTTAAGCAGCTGCCCATATCAGTGCATCTGAAGGGTGTTTCCTAAAATGAGGTCACACTCAAGCTGTGTTGAATTTAAGAACTTACTTAGCGAAATAGCTCTGAAAATGCTTTGTGCAGCACTAAGCTCGACTCGGGGTAAAAAGGCATTGCTGCCTATGAGGGAGGTTTACAGACCATAAGATCATTGTGGACTGTTCTCATCTGCTACTAGTTCACTTTTCTCCCTCTGTCTCTCTTTATCAAACTAATACAAACCAAACAATTGAAAAATGACAGAAGAATTAGCCACTATTTGGATTCATTACAAACTTTAAGTTTACAAATTGTCGTCATTTTTTCTAGTGAAGGAGCAACAAAAAACAATTAATTCACAATTTAAGATTAAGAAGCGTGCTGACAGAGAGCATTTAAAGGGGATAATCTCTGGTGCAAACTTCTAAAGATCCAGAGTTTTGCTTCTCACACAAACACACCTACTTAGATTTATTAGCAGATAGGCTGACCATCAGCATGCTCTCCGCCTGCATGCCACTACATGTCCAGGATAATGCTGCCTCCCCCCAGGAGTCACCTCTTCAACACTTCACATTAGTGATTCACCGGTTGGCTTAAATGGCTTTTATCTGTTATTTGATCTTTTTCCGGAAGTGCCTGTGCATTTGTGCGTGTCTGTGTGTGCCCCTATATATATGTGTAGTGTGTAGTGAGTGTGCAGCTGAGCATGTGCCAACCAGTTTATTATGTGGAATATGTGTATGCTATTAATTACATGTATGTTGTGGTGTGAGCTGAAGCCTGCGGTCTTCACATGTGAACCGTGGTCCAGCAGAAACACGGTTTTGTTTTATGCCCCAGCCTGCACCACTGCACCTGGTTCAGCTGACTTGGCCGGAAGCTTAAACAACATACAAAAGCAAACAGAAAAGGGCCTGTTGAGCTAATCTAAGCCCTTGTGTGCCCTTCCTGTGGTTAAACCTCCACTTAAAGACAGAGAGGCCCACCAGCTTTGCTTCAAGCAGATTAATAGGTCACAAATGTATGATAAAGAAATAATAACAATACTGGTGAACAGATTAAAATAATAACATATGTGTTATTTATTTCAATCAACGTCAGAGCTAATGATGCTAATTAAAATAAATTATCACCTATTACTTGCAGTCTGGGGAAAATGTTAATTACTGGGATCCAGGTGAGGCGAATGAGAGACTTCACCATGCTGACAAAAAGACAGTAATTTGACAAACAGACACATCCTCCCAGTCTTGCCTTCTCAATGGCCCTGATGGAGATGGTGGTATTATCACCAACAAGGCCTTCAATCCAGCATAATTATAGACTAAACTTTCCCTGCTGCATTGATTGCATTTCCAAATCTTGTTTTGTGTTTTATAGCCGACACGAAAATAGCAAAGGCCACCTGTTGCATTTTATTACTTTGCATTTTCTATATTTATAATGTCATTCATGCAAATCTACCTAAGAGCTAGAGGTGACAAGCTTATACAGTATATGATCATGTCTGTACTATTTAAGAGGATTCTTTTAGGATAAACAGGATAAGAGCATGTTCACAGATAGATCGTCACGTTATACCTACAGATATTTAGAATATTCTACAAGTGCAGTTCATATAACAGGGGGCTGTCAGGAAACACAATATTCAGAAAGACTTAGAGAGTTACTGAAAACCAAAGCGTATGAGTGGAGTGCCCAAGTAAAATGAGAAATAAAGGAATTGACGTAATTTGAAATGTAGAGGACCGTATTGGATGTTGATGGCTTGTAAAGCCAAAAGCAGAGACCAGAAAACAGAACATTTTCATTTGAATCCCACTGAACGGATTTTTTGAGACTGATTCCAAGAAGAAAGCATAAAGTGAATACCTCATCAGGCATACCTTTACACGTTTCATTGTGTCACTTCAAGCACAGGATGAAAGGGGACATTTGAAAACTCAGAAAAGTACCCTGGGGGAGAGGATCCCATTGTTCCTCAACAATAAAGTTTAGAGCACGAGGTCGCCCCACCTCTTTCACTTTTACCAATCCACAGTCAGTGTTTGGCTAAAGTCCCCTTTGACCCTGTCCTTTAAACCTGGTACTCTTTCCAGCGGGGCGAGAAGAGATGGTGGCTCTATACTGGGTGTCAGTCATGGCCAACTGCCTTAAGTCTTTGTGATGCAAACACTTGTGAGATTGACAGAGAGCAGGAAGTTTCAATTTTAAGAAGCCTTGAAAAGACAGATATAGTTTGAGGATAGCCTTCGGGCAAGTGATTCCTAAGTAATGAGCCCCCGTTTGGTGTCAGTGCACACAAACATGAAATATTAAAGGATTCCTACCCTTGTCTTCAATTGTGAAGTAGAAGATATCACTTGTGGCGTTGCTCCCATCCAACAGCACGTAACAGATCTTCATGTCATCGATATCAGCTGTTGGTATGACAAATATAGACAGATAGAGTGTTTGCTGAAAGCATGATAACTGACAACTGTGACGACTAAAGCCACTTTTACAAGGTTTTAGTTTCAGCCCTGAGGATCCAATTAAAGTGACATGGGCCTCAGGAGACATGCTTGAGGATTGTTTTATTCAAAGTCTAATATTTTGTCAGTTACAAGTATCTATTACAGAAATCTATACTTGTTATTATACTGATGACAATTATTAGTTAATTATCAATATTATTAGTGTCATTATATAATCAGTTATCGTATTAGATGTGCATGGTATCTTATAAGTATAAATAAATAATCAAATGTTCAAAACTCTTGCAAGAGATTAAATGATGAGACATTATCTTACCTTGTGTGAAGGTCTTGATGCTGTCATTGCCCTGGGCAGTGTTGATGATGAAGCCATGCAGGGGGGCTTGAGACACTGTGTATTTAAGAACTTTCTGGTTACTGTCACGGTCCTCTGATCGAAGGGCCTTGCTGGTGATCAGGAAGCCCAGGTGGCCTGTTTGGAGATTCTTTAGTGAGGCAGCGGCTTTGTTAACCACAATCTGGGGCACACCATTGTCCACAGTATTGATGTGAATCGTCATCATCTGGGGCTTGCGTGTCTCATACACAGTGTCAGGAAAGACATAAAAATCAGTATGAGTGCCATCTGTGACAGTGAAGGAGAAGCTGTCTTCATTGGTCTCAGTGCCATCATGTTTATAGCTGATAAGGTTCTCGTTTAGGTCCTGTTTGGAAAAGGTTACAATTGGCTTGGTGTTGTTGAAAAGCAGCTGCCCGTGCACTGGCACCTGGGTGACTATGAATCGCAATAGGTTGTCTGGGGTGTCACGATCCTCAGCTGTCAACTCAAATGGTGTGATGAGCTTGGTTTCTCCCTCCTCCACAACCAATTTGTTTATAGTCAAGACAGGCTTCTTATTGTCTACATCAGTGATGGACACTCTGAAGGTTCGGAAGACGGGGTTGTAACCATCTGTCACCTCAAACTCAAAGCTGTCCATTTTCATCTCATCATCAGAGGTGTGGATGTAATAGATCTTGTTGCCAGCAAGCTGCAGTTGGGTGAAGGTGGAAATGGGAACACCTGGGTGGTCAGTGCTCTCTAAGTGGCCTCTACTAGGTGCTCTTGTGATACTAAAGCTGAGGTATTCATCAGGGCTGTTAATGTCGGTGGTGCTGAGGAGGTCAGTGGTGAGAGTTACTTTGCCTCCTTCTTTTAGAGTCACTCCTTTGTTGATAACATCTGGAAAGACCATGTCAATGCTTCCAATGTTGATGTAAAAGTAACGGTCAATAAGGGGATTGATGCCATCTGTGACATCAAACTTCAGCAGGTCACGGATTCCCTCCTGTCCTGTGTGTACATACTGGATGAGCTGTCTGTCGATTTCGTCCTGTGTAAAGTTCATCCCGAGGGTAATATTACCTAAAACATCACCAAACTTGCTGATACGCTGAAGGTAGCCTTGGCCTGGGCCATAGCGTACAACATATGTTAGCTCTTTGTCTTCAGAGTCAAGATCTGTGGCTTTCAAAACCCTGTTGCTGATGACTTTTGTCTCTCCAATCTCAACATCAAGGCCATCATTTATAGCCATTCTTGGCGTCTCATCGTCAACAGGAATAACCATTATAAGAACTGTTTTTTCCACTTTATGTTTCCCATCCGAGAGCCTGATTTCAAAGCTGTCCTCTTTGGTCTCCGAGTCATCATGTTCATAGACAATGTTGGATGCCTCTTTGATTTGTTCCAAGTTGAAAGTTTCCACAGGAATAGTACCAGTGCTGAGCTGCTGAACTATTGTACCATGTTTGGGGTTTTTGATGATCTCAAAGTGTAGCTCATCCCCAGGGATGTCAGCATCAGCCGCATTCAAAATTGGTGTGTCAATGACCAGACTCATGCCCTCCATTACCACAAACTCACGGATGAAAATCTCAGGCTTCTCATCATTGGCTGGAATGATGACTATGGGGAAGAAGTGGCGTTCAGAGAAGTTAATACCATCTGAACAGCGGAAGGTGAAACGATCTTCAACAGGTTCAACGCCTTTGTGGATGCTTTGGACATAGTAGATATGACCGAGGGCAACATCTTTAATGTTAAAGGCAGTGATGGCTGTCCCAGCCCTGGATTTCTCAGAGCCTGCAGCTGGGGAGATGTTCTCCACATAACCAGATGTTGGTTGGACAATGATGGTGCACAGGATGTCATCATTGTCAGTGTCGATATCCTCAGCTTGGATGTGGTCCAGAGTAATAACATTCTTCTCCCCTTCCACTGCAACAAACTGCTCTCCAACACTGACAATAGGTGGAATGCTATCAACAGGAAGGATGGTGACATGAACTGTTATACCTTGGACCTTGTTGCCACCAACAACCCACTGATCTGACAAATCAGACAGAGTAAGGTTGAAGGAGTCGTGCTCTTTGACTGGTCCGATTTCACCAGATGTGTGAGCATACACCACTGCCCCATTAATGATGTCTTCCTGGGTGAATCTCTCAGAAGGAGCACCATTAACCAGGATCTCTCCCAGCCTGGGAGGCTCTTCAACAATGAAAGTGAGCCTGAGGTCATCTGTGTCTTCATCACGGCCCTGAATGACATTACTTGTAATCTCCGTGGCCCCATTCTCCAATACATCAATGGATGCTCCGAGCAGACCTTCTGGGAGTATAATAGTGGGGGTCTTGTCATCAACTGGCTCGATGGTGATCTTAATGGTTATGGGAACCTCGTGAAAACCATCACTGACATCAAGCTTAATGACATCACTGTGGGATTCCTCTCCACCGTGGATGTAAGTTAGGCGACCATTTGCGATGTCTTGAAGTACAAATATTTCACCGTTTGACATGTCGATCCCCAAGTACTGCAGCTGTCCATATGCTGGAGTTTGGGTCACGATGAAGACAATATTTTCATCATCTGTATCCGTATCTGTGGCATGAAGCTCTTTTGTTGTGATAACATATGTATTTCTTTCCATAACAGTGAACCCTGTGTTGGTGATAACTGGGGGTTTGTTGTCAAATGGTTGCAGGAAAATGGTGAAAAGTCCATCTACTGTGTTACCAGAAGTGTCCTCCACAGTGAATGTGAACTGAGCCACTTTTGGAGTGATGCCCAGCTCCTGGTCTGGAGGTTTGTAAGCTACTTTGTGGTGATTAACCTGGGCCTGTGTGAACTCTGTAATTACAGTGTCAGGGCTGTCAGTCAGCACAATTTCACCCAAGGGGGCTGGATTGTTCTCATCTGTGTCAGTTGGAGGCTTAATGATGGTGTACTTCAGGTCCCTACCATCAGAATCAAGATCACTATAACATAAGAATTTCTTCTTGAAGTGTGTTAGCTCATACTCCTGAACTGTCATGTGAAGGGTGGTGCCCGGAAAAAGGTCTGGGGCAAGGTCATCGACAGGATGTATTTTGATCGTGAACATATGTTCACCTGATTGATTAGGAGGGTCATTATCATCTTGGACCCGGAACACAAAATGATCAATCACAGTGGTGGTACTATGGGGTCCGATGTGATGATAGAACAGTTTTCCATCAAGAATATCCTGCTGAAACCATTCAGTCACCACCTGCTCAAACATCTCATCTGTCTCACTGAACTTCCAGAGAGATGGGTCAGAGGGAGGCTCCACTTGCCTTAGCAGGAGCTCCCCTACAGTGGAGTAAGGCGCTTCCAAGACAAACTTGATAGTGGAGTCTTCTGAATCAATATCTGTGGCACTCAAGATGAGAGGAGAGATCTGCATGACTTCATTCTTGAATAGCACCAGGCCAGTGTTAGCATTGATAATAGGTGGCTCATCATCAGTTGGAGCAATAGTAATTGGGAACAAAAACTCAACTTCATTACTGCCGTCAGTCATTCTGAAAATAATGTTGTCACTATAGGTATCGCTGCCATCATGTTGGTACACCACAATGCCTGCATCTAGATCAGCAGGTGTGAAGAACTTCCTGCGAGTGCCGAGTATGGTCAGGACTCCATGTTTTAAGCCGTCAACAACAGATATTCTCACATCTTCCAGGTTATCCTCATCACTAATCTCTAAATTCTGCGAGCTGGAGAGAGCTCGGGACTGCCCTTCAAACAATAGCTGCCCTGTATTTTTGGTCGCTACAGGAGCCAAGGTATTCATAGGCTTCACCACAATCATAAAAGCAAATGTATCAGACACAGCACCATCAGTGTCTACAATTTCAAGCTCTAGCTGGAAAATCCTCTCCACTTCTGAGTCCTCTGAGGGTGGCTTATAAGCTATTTTAAGATCTTTGATGTCTCGCTGATAGAAAGAGGTGATAGGCAGGTTCTGATCATCTGTGCTGATGATATAGCCCTGCTGAGGGCTCAGCGGTGAAGTAATGTTGAAGATTAAATCATCTGGGTCAGATTCAACATCTTCAGCAGCCAGCATGTCACTTGTAATAGCTGTCATCACAAACTGATCAACTTCCATCATCATCATAGCTACAAAGCTGGGTTTAGGGGCGGTATTCTCTGCACCTTCTCTGATTCTAACCATCATTTGGAAATGCTCTTGCATTATGGCGTTGCCTTCGTTATTCCGCAGCTCTACCATCATTGGAATATAGTCTCTGTTTGGTGAGTTGGTTTTAGCTGTGTGCTTGTAGCGAATGCCCAGTTTCACAAACTCATCACAGTCAACCATTTGGCCATTTGAGGGGTTATTCAAAAGAGTGCCATACCTGGGAAGACCTCCTTCGCCGATCAGAGTGGTGATCTTACACTGTGTGACACCATCCTCAAAGGAAAACTCCAGGCCCTTTTTATCAATAGGGTTGCTTTCACCACTGAGCTTTTCAACATTAAGGGGCATATTCCTGGTGAGGATCTCAAGCTGCTGGAAAACCACCTCAACTTCCAGCATGAGAGGGATGATAACTGTGTCTGTCTGGGAGTCATAACGAAGTTGCAATTTCACACGATCCTTGCTGGGGCTCCGAGATCCAAAATGAGTGTATTTCACATCATCTGGTCCAAACGTACAGGGGAACTTTTTAGGAGTCAGCATCCCTGGTTTCTGGGCCAGTGGGTTGTTGTCCAAAACTGTGATGTGGCAGCGGTCACCAGGCTGCACGTCTGTTACCAGGTCATTCACAGGGTCCAGAAACACAGACCGGCCAAAAGGCACCCTGATCCCATTGTTAGCGATGATGATATTGTCTTCATTAGGTCCAGATCTGTGGTGATAAAGATGACCTTGTTCAAATGGCTCTGCATGTACTGAGGCAAAACAGATGCTGAGAGCAAATGTCACAAGCAAGCATCTCAAAAGTGCCCACTTTTGACAAAGTGGGGAACTTTGCAGACAACCAGCCATGTCCACTGCTAGTTGTCTTGCAATTTATTTCACAAGTCAGCAGTAGCAGGCAGATTCCTGTCCCAAATAGACAAAAAGCATACAAAAAAGGAAACTCTCTCTGATGGTTTGGGTCTTGGAGTGTGTCCTCTGTGTCTCTCTCTGTTTCTATGCGGCCACACAGAGACACAAGTGTGGTGAATGCTGCAGGGTTGTGCAGGTAATAATGAAACAGTAGACAGTGACAGGCGCAGGCTCCTCCTTCTGTCAGCGCAGGGAGGGAGCCTCCTGCCCCCATGGCTAATTTAAGATAGACCATTGGACAAGACTGTGAAAGTGCTCCCTCAACCAACACCCACCCTTCTCCCCTCTCTCACTGAAAAAAGTCAGGAAGTAAAATCCAGTGCAAAAATCAGTCTCACCTAATTCAGTAGAATCTGGGTGATTACATACATTTTCACCGTCTATTTCTTATCAAAGTTTTAGTAAAATTCACCATTTTTATATATTGTAGATTAAGATAAGAAGTGCTTTAGTTGTATTTTCTTACTCTCCACAACGACTTGAAAATATATGTCTGATCATTCCTTCATATTTTCATGGCTCACTTTTGAAAATTACTGTACACGTAAGAATTTAATTGTATGAGTGAATGGCATCGGTGCCATGCCACGCACTTAAGTTGAGTAAAGCAACAAAGGAATAAGCAGTAATTTTTGTGGATAATAAACACTTTGCTCAGTATGAAGTTGATTCTGCGAAAGTATTTTGTCAAGTGGTTGAAAACTCACTTTGAAGTCAGCCACAGTATATGGCCTGTTGTATCATCAATGACCTGTGTGATTTCACACACTGCTTTGAGGGGGGGTGAAAGGGTCTAATGATAGTAACTATGTGTAGAGGAGAATAATTCTGCAGTGCAAAACTTAGCCTTACAACTCTCAGTTAAAGGGTGACACGCACAATGTAATATAAATAATATGGGTTATTTTCTTCATTTGTTCTATAGTGTAAAGAATCTAGTTTAAATATAAATAATGCAATACATCAGCAAGGATTTGAGTTCTTACGCAACCTTCAACAGACAAAAAATGAAAAGTTTATTATCACTATCAGCATAATCAGACAAAACACATGACCTGTGTTAAACGATCCTCAAAAGGCCTCTGAGGTCACTGAGAAACCTCGGCACCGTCCCACACTGAAGGACAATAACCTGACATCAGCTGGCAGGACAGGTGTATGGACTCTGTTTGGTCTTAGACACACAGAAAACACAACACAGCTCAAAATACTGCCCAGATACTTGGAGATTTCTCATGTGGGCTCGCATATATACAAGCCTGTAAGTAAGACGATCACTTAAGATAAGATTTAAACAATGCAAGACATACAAATATCCAATCTTGGAAGTCTCCTTTATCATGACAGAGCCTAATTAAATATATTTCATGATGTCAGATGTTACCTTTTGTCTGTCAAGAAAACGTATAAAATGTGAAACATGATTTTAATGACACCAGAAATGTTATTTTAGTAAGAAGAAAACACATTGAAGAGGCTTTTTCTGCAGTGGCACTGACGAAGCACAGCCTGGAGGAATCAAGCAGTCATACTGGATGCAGGGAGAATGTGAGAATGTGTACTCAGTATGGTGCACAAGGTCGCGTTAAGATAAAAATACCTAGTAGCCTTTTATGGGTCATCTTTTGAGTTCGGCCTGACACTCGATGAAGTGATCCGCTTGCATTGCTCAAACATTTTCACACAGTTCTTTCAACCGCAATGGCTGCCATTTGTGAAACTTTTGACAGTGTTATTGTCACTGATGTCAGTGATGATATATTACTGTATAGTGGGACACATCTTGTGTCCAGTTACGTTTTTTAATAGATAAACGCACCTGTAAACTCACCAAGTTAACAACTGATAAAAAGTGCTTATGATCAATAAAGCACAAGAACGCAAGATTGAAAATCTGTTTCAGGAAAATATCTGGATGGATAGCTTTAAGCAATTAATAGATGAAGTATAATTTAATACTGTAACTACTACAATTGAAATTATCATTCTGTAAAAGTCTGTTCATTGGACATGATAATGCTTTTAGGACAACACTGTGAACCACTCAGCAACCTTCCTCAAAGTGTGGGCCAAATAGCAGAGATGCCATATGCATCCAGGCATTCTGTATCACACTTTTCATTGCATCCCCGAAATAAATCTTGCCCTCCTCACTTGACAAGCCAAGAATAAAAAGGGGACACACACGGTGGGGTGTAACTATAGAAACAAACACACCAACAAGCTTTTTATACTCTGTTACTCCTGGATTTCACTCACATTGTTCCCATGGAGGAGAAGTGAACTGCAAAATATCAAGACCTATGTACTAAAAAGTCAGATCTGCACCATGAATCCAAAATCTGTTTAAAAAGAAATCATGTTTAATATTGATTCCCGTGTCATATGAGAAGTGAAACTACCTCGCTGGCAATAGTTGATGGGTTGATAAGGAAAGGAAAATACCTACTGAATGTGTCTGTTCTCAAGCAGAAGCATGGCATCCATTAATCCATTAGTTCAGCTTAGTCCAATTTAGATATTAAAGGCATGACATGCCTTTAATGAGCATTTAAGGTAAACAGGGACAAACCTTGGGTCGAGGCCAGGCCCTGCTGCCCAGAATCAACTACTCATCCATGGGGAACCTAATGATGACAGCAGGCAGTAATTACCTCATGATAGATGGAAAACAAAGCCCAAGCAGATCCCATCCCAGTACCCCTAACAGTCACCCAGGAAGAAGACAGGATTTACTTTCTTTCCTCTTGGTGCAGTTGTTAAGCCTGTCAAGATGGAGCCTCGGTCAGATCCTGATCGAGGCTTCGCTAAGCTTTTTAGAAAGATGCTTTCCTTTAATTAGCAACTAGGCTACAGAACATAGTGCAGTATAAAGAGTTGACAGAAAAGAAAAATACAGTTAGAATAGATTGAATATTGGGCTTATATTGGCTAGACACAAACACGACTCTATTAATGTTGTTGCCATGTTGTTAGCCATATCGACTTCAAAGATGATGATATGTCAATTTTGTGTTCACGACTTGTTCACAGGTTTAAGGCTTTATCTAGTATCTTCAATGTGGGCAGCCCACCCGGGTCATAATAAATTACTGAACACATATATCACACTAACCTCTGCAATGGCTGAAGTGCTTCTCTTTGGTGAAGTGTCAGATGTCACATGGTTGTGATGATGATGATGATGATGATGATGATGATGTTACTCACAGCTGGTCCATCTTTGGGTCAGGCAGTCAAATATGTTCAGTTCCTTCTGTTGACTCTTCATATCCTGAGAGCTCTCGCCAAATGCCTGAAGGAGTCTTTACACTCAGCAGGATACTCAGATGTCATGGCGGCTTCTGTTAGTACGAACATGCAGTGTGTCCTTGTTCCAGCTGCCACATCTTTAACTTCACTTCACATGATTTCACATGAGGTTCATGGTAATGTCCACCATGGAGGCCAAATCACAGACACTTGCTATTACTGAATTTCCACTTCAGCTTTTCCTTCATCTCTGTGACCTATTCCAGACAAACTGACACTTTGGAACAGTTTTACTTTGTTTGGTGCTAGCAGCTCCACAGCAGCAACAAGGCACTCCTTCACTGACTCTCCCTCTGAGGTTTTAGCTTCTTTAGCTATTAGCTTCCTCACCACTAAACCCTAACAGTGTCTCTGCCAGAATGAGGTCTGTGAAAGCTGCTTGTTGGGCTCCTGAACTCCGCCGAAGCGTGTTAACTTAATCCAACTGTCCTCGCTGCTCATCCAGATTAGCATGTTTGTAGCTGTAATGATGCTCGAGATTAGCCTTTTCATCGACACGACTGCGTCCAAACAAATTTATTTAGAGACACTGGCTTTTCTTTCACTTCAACACACAAGCAATCGTTTGTCCATTTCTCTTGGAAAGCGCGACACTTACGTTTGCTAACTGGTGCCATTTTGCTTTGCCGTGTATGTTGCGTTCAGGACCGCTTGGTAAATCGTTTCCCTCAACGCAAGAACAGTATTTGCCTTTTTGTTTTATGAATTGTCTCCTGGGCCGGAAGAAACGGTGTGACGGGCTAAAACGACCCGGATGCTAGCGGCTCACCCCCTGATTTAGTGCTAATTAGCAAGTGTTAGCACGCTAACATGCGGAGCTAAGGTGGTGAAAATGATAAAAACACTATACCTGCGACACATCAGCAGACTACTCATTGTGAGGATGTTAGCATGCTGATGTTAGCAGTTAGCTCAAAGCACCTCAGCGCCTATAAGTGTAACCCCACGGACCAGCTAGCATAGCATAGCCTAGCCTCTAGAATGGTTTTTCTTTGAGTGATAAAAATGAACACAAAACCACCCCAAGGGGAAGCAAAGTTGGTTGTTATCATCATGTATCACAGGTTGTAAATTTCTCCAACACTACAGGCGTAAGGTAAGAACTATACAGATGAAAATATAAAATTAAATATATGACTTCAAAGTCAGGAAATGTGGCCTAATAAACTTAAATCATCACAGCATTCCACACTCAGCACACTGACAGAAGCTTTAATGGATGTTTTCCCTTCGAGTAATCATTCTTCACATTCTGAGTGTGTCAATAACGCTTATCGCTGGAGAACATCTCAAACATTCATACAGCTGATGAACAGCTCAGTCCAGCAGTGCAGGACACTTGTAGATACATATCACTGTCAGGGTGTGTGTGTGTGTGTGTGTGTGTGTGTGTGAGAGAGAGAGAGAGAGAGAGAGAGCCTAGAGACAACAAATACAGAAGGTCAACCTCAGGTAAAGGTCTGGAGCATAAGAGCTACATACCTGTGTTCTACCTTCACATGCAGTGCAATAAGTGCATATACAAATTCCTTTTTAAACACATTTAAAGCACATGATTATGAACGCACTCAGTGACAGATATAATGCTGTACAAGGAATGTTGAATCTTGAACTCCCATCTTCTAGCATTTTAAATTCATAACTAGACAACCAGGTATTTCGGACTGATGCAATGCTGTTTGTGTATGTACATCCATTGCACGAGTGACTTATGTTTGCTGCTTGCCTTCTCTCACTGTGATTCCTTTTGCTTGCAATAGAAATCTCAGTCTCACCTTGTCATATAAAGATTTCTATAAGAAAAGGAATGTCAGAATGTGTGAAGCAGCTCACGAAAGCAGCTCTGGCAGATTCTTTGAAAACAAGCAGTGACATCAGAGAGGTATCTCACCCCCAAAAAACTTGTTGTCTCCTTAGAATAGCCGAAGAAGATTGCCCCGACATTCTCATCACTACGCGCTAGCATCCTAATCATCTGGCCTGTTGTAAATATACACAGCGTATAAATAGAGGATACTGAGACCTGAGACATTTGGATCCAGTTCCGAGGAGGAAGAGGTTTGTGTTCTGCTGCACTGGATGATTTGGTGCAGGGTGTCCATGACTGCGGTCAGGTTTGAGGGGCGAGCGCACAAATTTTAGATCCGCTCCTGCCGTCACTGCTGTGCCGCAGGCTCAGTGCAACATTTCATCTGCTTAATGGTGGATTAAAGCATCCTGCGGGCAGATTGATATGGGCCGGTGCTATCACTTGTCTTTAAAGGAGAGCGGAAGCCCATGGAAACAGGCTTGATATAGCAGCTGGATCAGGCCCAAACACTGGGCAACACATCACTGTAGATGGAAATTATAAAAATATTATATGGCTCATTAAATCTAGATCCATATATATATATAGGCAAGACCTTCAGAGATGAGCTCAAACCCCACACTGGGGGTAATTGTGTTTCATTGTGTGTGAAATAGTGAATGATTGTTTTATTTTAACTACAGCTGAACATTTGAACTGAATGTTTGACAAATAGCATTGTAAAAATATGTTTCAGCCTCCATCCAAGTCTCTGTTTAAGGTTTAATTCGCACCAATAATGACCTAACTACACATCTACTTCCAAAGTCAGAGAGCCGGCGACTGACCCAGGAATGTGGGCAGCACAGTGTCAGGGGATTCCTATCTTTTAACACTGTCACTTTGAACTAAATGTGTTTGCACCTGGAGCTCATGTTTGCACTTACAGTGAAATGAGTCGGGGGTGATCTAAGAGAACAGTTGATGAAAGTCAGCAGGGACGCAGCAGAGATACATATGATGTTAACTGACCTAACAATGATTTTCCAGGTCAAAGGTGCTCATGAAACCTGTAAGTTATGTGAATATTTCAGTGTGTGCCAGTATGAACTTAAAAGTACTGACATATTTGGTGTATAAACTTGGGCAAATTATTTTCTTCTGAGGTCAAGATTGAATCAAGACCATTATAAAACTGTAAATAATGGGAAAAAATGCAAAAACATGTGGGACAAAGTCAGAACACTTTTCTTTAATACATTCAAATGACATTCACATCGGGATCTTTAAGACCACTGAATGGAAATAACATGGAAAAGCAAAATGCAGCATTACAGAAAATAACATTGCATCCTAAATTGATGCTGATTGGATTCTTACAATCCTTGTTTATTCGTATATTATTTCTATTCTTATGATATTTTACAAATGAGAACCCAAAATACTCTTATGTGACAAAAACAGGGAAAAGAAATCTCTAATATTTTTGCTATGAAGTCTAAAGAGCAGTTTTAGGTTACCAAGTCACAAGCCCACATTTGAACACGTCAGTGCAGTGAATATACAATGCCAAAGCTTGTATTTACACTTACACTGCATGATAACAGCATTTATTTATCTACATTATTTAACCATTAATAAGATCATTAAAAACAACTCAAAGCCTTTTGTACCTTGTTGTAAAGTTGTATCACTAACACTTAAATGTAAGCATATACACACATTTAATAAATGGTTTGTAAGACTATAAAGGCATTTTTTTAAATATACAGTATACATTTGAAGACATGTTTTTTAATATTACCACTGTGTTTTACTATATCGACTGTTTGTAAAGCACACAAGTTCAGTTATCGATAAAATACTTAAAAAGCTGAGCTCGGCTGACATTTAACTTTGAAAAAGCGATGAGGCAACAGCCAACTCGATTTCTCGTCGTGAACCAAAGAGTCTTTTTCCACTCGAGTCTTTCTTCAATCTGAAAGAGACGAAAAAAGGCACAGAACAATGAAACAGTGCATCATGTCCCACAGTCACGTGTCCTGCAATCACCTGCTTTTTCCACTTGGAACTTCTGCTTTGGCCAAGTTTATGTGGCCTTTGCCATGACCTTTGACCTCTATGGAGAAACATCTGTTTGAGGGAAAGGATAACTGACATAATCCTGCTCCACATCTATTGATGTGATTTACGCTTTACCGTAAAGCGGCTACAAAAAACATGTCCTGAGGACAGCGAGGGTTCATCTTTGGATTTATCGAAACATTTCTCTCAATAAATCAATAATTAGATACTTCCGTTATTGCTCTGTTTATAGCCCAATGTAAAGTCACCTGCTGATACTTTCAACTGGTCTATTGCACTTTGACAATTATAAACTGTATTTCAAAGCAGTATTTTGTTCTCACTAATCCCACAATCTCAAGTTTGAGTTAGTCTAAACTGCATCCAGTACAAAGCAGTTTGGTTTTAGACCAGTAATGGACTACTGAGGCTCAGGTTGCAGGTAAGACTTTGCATTGATCTTAGTCTATACAGCTATTTGTTGAGCCACAGGGATCTGTGGAGGCCAGTTAGCCGCTATAGTGAAACCTGGGTGGTGAAAGATTGGGCATTCCAAGGGGGATTTACTGGTGTGGAAGAAAATGCTCAGCTGAATCCCATGCAAGGATGTTCATCCTTTTCAGTCACCCACAAATAGAAAACCCACAAATACCAGTCAGGTAGAACAATGACACTTTGTGGAAAGCATTTTTGAGGTTAAGTAAGATCTTTCTGTTCTGTCTTCTGCATAATTTGGCATCTGAAGTTCACAAGGACTTTCTAATTGTCCTTTGTGGAGAGAAAAAGATTTGTTTTCAAAATAAACACTTAATTTCACTTAAATCTCTGCTTGTAACATTGCTGTTATTGTAATAGGAGACAAATCAGCAGATGAACATTTCACCATGTGTCGCAGAGCTGAACTCGTGTGTATTTTGTGAAGTGATGAATGTCTTTATTGGGGCTATTAACACAACAAGGGGCGTGTACAAAAACAGAAGTCGGGCCAACTGGAGGGATAAAATGCATCAGAGCTGATGGATTGACTACTTTAAGGTTAGGTTTCCTGAACTGCAATACACAGCAGAGGACAATTTATGACTATTAGTTCAAACAGTTTTGGGGAAAAAAACATTACCTCTCAAAAGTTGTCAATTGTTATAATGATAGTTTCCCTGTTTCTATCAATAATGGCCATTTTAGTCTTTTTCTGAGATAAAAAGAGCAAAATTCAGACACCAAATGTATTTTTTACATTTGAAATTCCAGCTGGTTATAAGCATTTTTGCATGCTTGACACTGAGACAGGATGCTTTCCCTATTTAAATCTGCAGATTTCAATGCTAAGCTTCCAATTTCTTTCACAAAATTTGTTAATTAATGTCATATTCTTGTTGTGACTGACTGGTGCATGTTTCTGGCTGTGTAGCATGTTAGCAGTTAGCCTGCAGCAGTAACATTTCACCAGTTAGTCCCGTCAATATTCACTATGTAACTTCACTTCACAACATCAAATATGCCCAAACGTCAACTCTTATCACATGAAAGGAAACTACAGGTTCAACATTTTTAGAAACTTTCATTCAGCATCTTCTGAGATCCACCTGAGTTCATGTTAAACTGTGTGTGAATGATGAGAGACTGAGATGTAATAAAGCCACGGTGTGACTCTAACAGCCTGACACTGCCCGAGGAATGCTGAACCGATGCCGGAGGCGATACCAGCAGGTGAATGAACATCCGTCTGTCAGCAGGCCTCCTGATCACAGCAGTCCTGCCGACTGCACAAAGCCAGGCCAGGAATGTCTCAACCAGCCTGGGGAGGACAACAGGAGAGGAAACTGTCCCTACAACTGCAGACCTCATGGGGTTTGCCTTCTGGAGGAGGCACAGGTCACTGAAAGAGTCAGCTGCAGTGGGGTCTGAGTGCGTGGACGTGCAAGCAGTAGCATCTTCATGCTGTGCTCATGTTTTTTGAGCAAACTTTTTTTTTTGCCACAGTAGTAGTTTGGCTCTAGAGATGCTGTTTGATTGATAAGTTGGTTGGTCCACCATTTTGGTCCAGAATTAAATATCTGTGTGTATTACCATACCAATTTGTCCAATACTTGGGTTTATGACCCAATACCTGCAAAACTAATGACATTCCCATCAGCCTCAGCTCTACTTTGTGTTCAGTGCATTAGCAAGTATTAGCATGCTAACATGGTAAACTAAGCTAATAAACCTGGTAGATATTAACATGCTAGCATGTAGCATTTAGCTCAAAGTACTGCTGTGCCACCTGCTAGTGTGGTTGTGTATTTTCACAGTAGTTTGAGTGACTGATGAATACAACAATACAATTCAATCATGATGAAAAGCTTAGCTTACTCAGAGATTGTGAATGCACATCCAAGCATACAACCTGATTTGTTTCACACACAAACCTAAGCATAACTGATTTGTTAGACAGATTACAGACCTGCACATACGATTAAGACAAATTTCTAAAGTACAGCAAGTTGTCAACATTAACTAGACTGCTCTTTACTCTGTCTGTGAGCTGCACAAAGCGTCAGTAACTGGGCAGAGTAGAGACAACACAGTCAATAGATCACGAAATGTCAAGGGAGTGATTGTTCACAGCAAACCCACTGTGGCTCTATATCAGGGGGCTGGAGTGCTCACACTATTTCTGTGTTCTCTACAAACTGCAACCACCACCTCCCTCTTTTTCCTTTGTTGAGGAAGATGCAGCATGGTGAAAAGAAGTGAAACATGCATTACTATATTAAGCCCTACACTTATATTTTGCAGGCCACCTGCCAAAGCATGAACTGAAGTACAAAGGAAGAATCTAGAAAATGTGACACTCTTGTTGTAAAATGCATGTGGTGTAAATAGTGAGGGTCAAGGCCTAGCATACTTTGACAACTCTTAAAATAAATGGATGTATGTTAGAGCATCAGGGAAAGTAAAAAAGTGAGATTTTTAGAGGCCGCTCACTTTTACTTTCCTTCTAAGCAGCTGATTTGTGTGTTTCCTGCAGCAGGATAGAAATCAACTTGGATTGAATTTTCCATGCTTGAATATAAAATAATAAAAATTGGTTCAATGGTGAAGGAACCTTTATGTTTCTTTTAAATATTGTTTTCATTTTTTTCAGGTGCTGTCATGTGCGGCGGCCTTCATTGAAATGTATCTTGGTCTGGGCCGTACATCACAGCAGCCGCTACACATCCGATTCTGCAGAGACTTGCTCAACAGCAGGAAAAGAATGTGAGCCAGTTGACTCTGACATTGAAGCCACATTATTCTCCTGCAGTCTCTGTGTTCCCTTTAATTAGGATTCTCTGACCTATGACCTTTGGAGAGGACTTCAACCCAGAAGCCTCTGCAGGACCCGAAGCAGGAAAGGGATGAACCGTTTGGACACAGAAAGCGAACACACAGCATGCATAGAGTCACAAGGGAAGGTATCAGTTGGTGTGTGTGTGTCATGACGTCACGCTGAAAAGTTCTGCACTGGTTCTAGTTTAAAAATTATCATGCTTACCTCATTTTTCATTGTCTGAGCCTTTTTTCTTTTTCTTTTTTTTTCTTTTTTTACAACAGCACACCATGACCTCCAAACAAACTCACCAAAACTGTCGAACAGCTCATCCCCTCGCCTCATTTTATTGGGGGCACAGTTTCTAATATGTTGACAGAGCGTTAAAGGGAATGGCATCCTCAGAAGTCAAAAGCCAGACCTCACTGACAGTTTTATTTTGTCCACCAATGGTCACTTGTATGCCTGGAATGGCTAGTTAACATTTTCTACTTACACTTTGGAGCTTTAAGTGAAACTGTCCTGTTCAGCTCCACCTTTGGCACAGGATGTGCAATCTCCACCACCAACAGCTCTGATTTTCACAGATTCAATGACAACTACAACCTCATCTACAATGAAGCCCCTAAAAACTTACATTACTTATTAAAGTTATATACCAGATATTACAAATGTTAAGCATTTATCCACACCATTAAATATACATGACTAAATAAGCAACACTGCAATCGGCTGGCAACCGGTTCAGGGTGTACCCCGCCTCTCGCCCATTGCCAGCTGGGATAGGCTCCAGCCCCCCGCAACCCCGAAAGGGATACACGGGTATAGAAGATGAATGAATGAATGAATAAATGAATAAATAAGCAACAGTGAAAGTCAAAGCTCAGTCTTTAAGCTAAGCTACGCTAACTGCCTGCTAGCTTCAGCTTCATATTTCTGGTACAGATTAGAGTAAAATCGATCATCTTATCTTTATCTCAGCCAGGAAGCCAAAAAGTATTACCTGAAATGTCAAACTATTTCTTTAAGAGCTTCAGCTTTTACTTCCATACATACAATAGATTTTTCAGTAGAAGCAAGCACGGGAAAATAGCTGTGACTTCTATCTCTGCTACAGAACATTAGATAGAACAGATAGAATAGACTGAGAAATGTAAGTTTTAACTGAATTAATTAAACCTTTAAGTGACCTGAATGTATGTTGATTCGCCATATTGACGCATTCCAGTGAAATATCTGCTGATTAGAAAACAAAAGCATGAAAAATGAGCTGAGTCGTCTGTGCTGACACGAGCGGCCCTGCCTTCTCTATCATCTTACAAAGCTTTGTAGGTTGACACTGATAAAAGAGCCAAACCAAATCTTTTCCTGAATGCTGCTCGCGTGTGTTTAACCAGGACGAGGGTGTGTCTGAGTATCACTGTATATCCCAAAACAGTGTCGAGAACGAGCGTGGTGGTGCTTTTATTTCTTGCTATATGAAACTAGTGATTATCATATTATTCCTTTTGGATATAACATCTCAGGGCTTATTAATTTTCAAAAGAGGATTTTCACACTAAGCGCTGTGCATTTGGGGATTTTAATAAGTTTTATTAATCCAGTGCTGCAGAAAGCTTCTCCATGCATAATGGAGCATCCTGTAAAATCCTTAAGTTTCTGTTAGAACCAGGAAAATATGTGATGACACACAGTCGTCAGCCTGAAAACTGCATGTACAGCATACGCAGCCCTTTAATGATGCATGTCTAATAGCTATCCTCACCACTTTGCAATTGCAAGTTTTCTATTTCTTGACCAAAACTTGATAGTTTGTGGGTGGAAGTCAGGAGAGGAAGGGGCAGAACTGGCCTCCACCAGCTGTTTTCTTCTGTAGTGTGAAGGGAGTGTCAGTCTGCTCTTTCCGACAGTCCCTCCCTCCTGTAAAGCTGCCCAGGTGTAATGGCCGACCTGCCGATCTGAACCACATCAAACCTCATGAGCAGGAAGCGTCCCGTCACTGTTATTACTGCGATAGAGACCCTGCATTCACCACATGGCACACTGTCATCCTGCCAAGCATAAATCTGTGTTTACACCTGCAATATCGCCCAAGGAAATTATGACTTGTGCTCCTACTGGGAAGCAGGAAAAGGAGGCGAATAGCTAAAAAGAAAAATGAGTCGACTCGTAATTCAAATTCTTAAGTCTTTGTTTATCAGGAGCACTGAAAGAACAAACAGTGTAAGGAGTCATTTATGATCCACAAAGAACAAAAATGCTATCTTCAGCTTCAGATCCTTGACCCTCATTGTCTCCATGACCCATCTCTGAACCAGCAGCAGGGGCCAATAAGAGCCTCTGCAAATAAAACAAGCTGTTTCTAGCAAACTTCTCGCCTCGTCTGTCTCACACAGTTAACTCTCAGTCTGTCACTCTCTTTCACTCGCCCCCTCCTCGCTGTGAAATATTCAGCCCAGGCGGTACAGACAGTTTCCTCCGACATTAGCCATCAAACATGAAAGCAGAGCTCTGACTGGAAAATAACACAGTGAAGTCCCAGGTCTAATTATGCTGGTTTAGTTTATGACCTGTCAGCTCACGTCCATTATCCACAACTGCAGAATGGCGAGCAGCCTTTCAACTTCAGTTTCCAGCTTGCTCATCACTTCCCAGACCAGGTGGTAATGAGTGAAGAGTTCACTTTTTCCTTTTCTCTTCTCGTTTTTCTAATTGCAAGTTACAAAAATTCTGACAGTTTCTCACAGTCTACGACAGACGTGATTCAGCTGTCTGTGCATTCGCCTCCACACTACAGACAGATCAGTCTCAATGCAAAATGAATCGAAATGTCAGCTCTCAAAAACAAGAAATAGAATAAAATTGGAGATATACTACTTAAAATAAGCAAGCTCATGAGCCAAGCTTTAAGTTCCTCAAATTCAGAAGTAAAATCTCAGTAAGAATTAATAATATCTACAAACAAATGGCTTGGTAAGAAGAACGGTCGGACAAAAAGCTATTGCCTTGATTTCACTTGATTTCACTTTTTGCAGTGTGAAGAACAACTTTTCAAGTTTTTGGCCAACAAAGATGTCCTTCAAGTGTTTCCAATTAACTAATCGAACATTTTCATAGGAGGCAATTCACTCAGATGATGTTTAAAGATAAACGTGTATGAATATGAGGGTCGTTTTAATGGAAGCCGCATCGATAGCATGTTTGAAAGCACAGCTGTGGGTTACATGCTGTCAGGTTCAGGTATTATTGGAGAAGAAGGTGAAGTTATTGTCTTCCATAACCTTGTGGATCATGTTTTGAGTGAGAGGCTTGCTGTTCACACAAACATTCAGCTTAAAACATTATAGCATCTATTTAATTATTTTCTGCTAGTGGAGTCTTGTCACAGGATGGAGGACTTTTGATTTTCTCACTTCAGTGAACTTCCCACCATCAGACATAAATACAGCTAGATGCCATTCATCTAGAAGAAATGTGTTCAAGGTAAGGATTACAGGGGTAGTTTGAGGTAAGCCTGTCTCCTGGAAATTATATTTATGCATGTCGTGCTTTGTCTCCCAAGTGCGTTATGTTGAGAAACAGCTGCTGCCTAATTATGCTCAGAGACAATATTTTATAGTATAATAAAGTGCTATATTTTTGTACTGCACAGAAGACAAAGGAAGGCGGTTGAGGTGGATGGTGAGTTCACTTCCTTCTGTGTGTGGTGAGGTTTAGACAACAACAGCACTTTGGTAATGGTTAGGTGAAGATCACGGTTTTGATTAAAGGCAGAATGACTGGGATTTGTCGGTTGTGGTTTGTAAACACAACATTCAGAGCTGGCCTCTCCTCCCCAGCTCGGCGGCTCCTCCATATAGAGTCCCGCCCTCACACCCTGCGCGCTGCTATTGGCTGGAGCTACACACTAAAAGGTTGATGCCCAGAACATCCCCAAACATAGCAAATATGAAAACACAGGCTGAATTCCATGCAGCTCACGTGTTTGTCAGCTGTAGATCATATCACAGATGTAACTATAATATAAATGCTCTCATTGGATTTCATACTTATTGCCTTCAGTTTTAGTTATCTTGAAGCCCCACTCACAGTCTAAACATACATTTAGAGACACAGAACTACAGCTGAGTGTCTTTCATGAAGGGGAGATGCTTGGAATTTCTTAAGCCAGTGTTTTTGTGAGGATGGAGATGATCCATGACTGCTAACATCTGAGCGGTTAGCGTCTCAGATGTGAGCTTATCATCAGCTGTTAAGAGCAGGGTGAATTCCTCGGGCCTCGGGCTTCGGCCCCGAGCGTTTCTGAGCAGACAGGAAGAGGAAAGGGCGTGCAGGTGCAGGTGAGGTCCTGAAGCACATGATGATTATGAGTGAGAGGGCCCACGTTAGCGCTCATGTCAGAAGAATCTCATCCATCAGTGGTGGAGAGAGCAGCAGGAGCCAGGAGGAAAAAGGAATTTTTTGGAGCATACAGACCCAAAGATGAGCATGGAGATTCAATTTGAGTTTGCTCAGGTGTGTCAAGTGTGGAACTTTGGTCACATGATAATGACAACAGAGACCGTAAGATGCAAATAAGTTGAGATAATAGTGATCAGCAGACAGACCCGTGTTTACTTATCACACAAAAATCTATTAAAAACAATTAATTAGACAAGCAATGAAAAGCAAAGGCCAACAGTTTGGAGGAGTGATATACTGTATGTTGTGATACTGACTTTTTCAACCAGCAGAGAGGCTCACTTTCGAATGCAGCTTCCAGTGTGTATTTATAAACTACTGCATGTCAGACTGTCAGAGTGATTTACACTTTTGGGGACCAGCACATTTTATAATTTTAGATTTAACGGTTATGACTCTATTTATAATAACTTAATTCAGGATGGGAAGCTGTAACGCAGCACTCCCAGTGGTCGTACGTGGACTGTTGACCTGCAGTTCAGGGTGGGGGGTTTCCATTCACTAACACCTGAGCTGGCTGAGCGGCGAAGCAGCTGCAGCGGAGCGTCTTACCGAGCTCCCGAAGAAGAACAGCAAAGGGGCAGAGAGGCAATGTGTCTCACACCGGACAATCGAGAGGAATGTCCCAGAAGAGGCTGTTGGACTTCAGATCTGTATAAAAGACACAGGAAATTAACAGTTGGTGGCTTGAAAATATGAATAATGACGCTAAACCCAAGAACCAGTTGCTGTAATGTGACCTGGTTACTGTCTTAGATTGTAGATTAAACAGAAGAGTCAGTGAGTCCTTAAAGAATCACTGATGTAATTATCTCTCAATTTCCCGCCAGCTGCACTTACATTAACCAGAGCTAGAATGATAAATCAGCTGATATTACTGCAGCTTATTGCACAAATATCAGTACTGACGCATATGCAGTATGAAGTAACAAAAAATTGCAGTACAGAAATTCCAAAATTGGCTTGAGGTCATTTAGAAACAGTGTCTACGTGTCCACCAGAGAGCTGTAAAATGTTCCGCTCAGTATTTATCCCCACTACAAAAACAATTAAATCGGTGTCAGCCTCATAAATCGTTAGCAGTCGGACTATGATATTAACCCACATGATTCTACTTTACCAACAGAAATTCTAATATCTTCACTATATGAACTACTAAAAAGATGTGGGAAAAAGTCTTTTTTGAGACTTTAGAGTTAGCAAAATGAAGCAGGGATCTTGCAGGGTTGTAGAAAATCCATCCAGTGCAACTCAGCAAGAAAACATTATCTGGTGAAGCACACGGAGGGAGTTTTGTACTAAACTGCTGTAGTCTCCTATTAGCATCAGCTGATCTTCAGAGGATGTTTTTTCAGAGATCAGATCAAGGACTGGATTTTGACGGCCATATCTAACACTATAGCATCACTAAGAGATCCTTTCACAGCCACTATGGGAAGGAATGACCCCAATATGCACATGTCAGCAATATATTAAGACAGACTTGGAAAGAAGTGAAAATTTAAATCTTTACAGAAAAGTGAATTTCTGTGTCCACTGGAGACTATGTATACCTGGAAAATAACAGGGTGAATGACTGCATAGCTGTAAGTTCTCCTTTTTGTCTCATGTTAGCGGAAAATGTGTTGAAATGACGCATGTTGCAGTAAGTTGGAACTGAGACATGAACAGAGCAGAGGAGCTGTCACTATTCTGCCAACATAAACATCATGTGAGTCAGTGAGCAAATTCAACTCATACCACTGTCTTCTTTTAATCCTGAATGGATGGAGACACATAATCAGTTGATGAGACATATGAGCAATATAAGCAGTCGACACCATGGCTGAGCATTTCCACCTTGGAACTGTAGTGGACTGATGACAGGGATTCAGATTATTAGGGTTAGCTGCAGTGCAGTTACGTTTCACTTGTTTCAAAATGATGGCAGAGATATGTTTTGTTTTTGGTTGCAAAGTTGCTAAAGCAGGAATGGCAAGCCTTCCTGTTTTACCAAAGGATCATAAAATCTTCCAAACTGTAGCCCGCAGAAGCCTTTCTCCAGAGCACTGTTTGCCCACAAAACTACTGAAGCCTGACTCTGTTCATCCTGTGGACACAGCAAGTACAAGCAAACACGTTGGTCAACCAGTAAGTTTATTTTTCTCATGTTTTATCTGTTGACTGTGTCTAAACAAATCTGCAGCGTGCGAGATAAGATCAGCCAACGTTGATCAGCCTGCCCAGTTACGCGATGATTCACGTCAAATGCTGACGGGACACTTTTTGGCTTCAGGGTGTTGATGAAGAAAGTTGCAGCAAATGTTTGTCAGGAGGCTAAACTGCTGATGAGATTTGTGTGTTTGATGAAGCTGCAGGCGAGCGGCGGAGGGGTGGGTGGCGATAGAGGCAAAGGTGTGGACTTATATTGAGGCCAATGTCAGGTCTGAAGTGACACTTCTAAAAGTGGAATTTGGATAAACAGATGAGTTGTGGGGGTTTTCCTTTAAATACCAACCTGTCTGCAGTCTGAAGTCAGCATTGTTGCTGTTGTTCTCGTTGGACTCCTTCAGCGATTCCACTGAGGTCTTGCTGGAAACGACTCCTTCATCATCAGTTTTCTCCTCCACTGTCGGCTCCACAGGTGCAGGAGGAGCCTGCTCAACCGCGTCCTCTTTGGGTTTGTCCTCGGCGCTGTCTGGGGGTGGCGCCGGAGCTGCAGACTCAGCGCTGGGATCAACAACAGATTTATCAGCCTCAGCTGTGAAGGACAACAAAAGCAAACCACATTGCTTTTTCATTGGCTTTCTAGAACATTAACACTGTTTTCCTACTCTGAATCCAGTTATAGCACAACACATGTCAGTGAAAAGAGTATGTGGATAAATTACAACAAACACAGCCTGAGTCATTAGAGTATTCTGGACAAACCCAACATTTATGCCATGCCTGTTTAACAGGAAGTTAAACCTTTTCAATAAATTCATTATGTAATGTTGTTGAGATGTTTCTCCATCATATAAACTCCTATGACATTGCAGATTTGATACTCGGCTGACTGCGTTCTGTGTTTAGCACCCACATAATAACAGTATTTCCACCCATATAGCCTGAAGTGGTTTTGCCCTCTCTGACAGTCAGGGGGGTTTTCTCTTGGGCGAAGGCATTTGAGGGGGCCACCATGTTGGTAATGAGGCAGCTGATTACTGACCAGTTCCTAATGAGCCACAGCCATGCAGCTGTTGGAGGCTGTGGGAAAGTAGGGCGGCCCCATCATTATCTGACCTAGGGTTAGGTGGAGGGAAAGCGGAGATGAAGGGGAGAGGAAGGTGACCGTGGTTCTACACATAGCTCTGCCATGAGTAAGATGGTTCCTCAGGCATCTTTACAGTCTTCAGAGAACCATCATGTCTGTTTGGTTTATGGTAGATGACCAGACACTTTATCACAGGTGGACTCTTGACCTGACTGTAACCTTGGCATTCTCCATGATGATACTGAGACTGGAAATGTCATCTGAAGTTGGCTTTTTTATATAAAAAGTTCATGGTTGAAACGCAGTATTTAAAGAGATAGTTCAACCTCTTGGGAAATATCTTTGTTTTAACTACATCTGAGGCTGAAGTTTGTGTTTAGTGCCAATTAGCAAATGCTAGCATGCAAACATGTTAATCCAAGAAGGTGAACGTTACACCAGGATTTAGCATTTTTCAATTTGAGCATGTTAGCATGCTGACATAAGCATTCAGCTCAAAGCACAGCCTCACAGAGCTGTCCAAGCTAGCATGGCCGTAGACTTTCAGCCTGGCCATGAAGACCAACAATAAAAGCTTTTCCCTCGGACGTGTTTGGACAGCACACTGTACAAACTGGTTTCTTTCAAGCGCCCTTCGATGTTTAGACAAAAAAGTTAGTTAGTGGGCTTTAGAGGTGTTGGCAGGCATATTTTTTTAACTTTGGAGAGAGGCAGGCTAGCTGCTTCCCTCTGCTTCCAAGCCTTGTCTAGTATTTTGTCTGTCAAAATCTGTTTCTCGCACATCAGCACTGCAGAGAGTTTCTGAATGTCTGAATGAGTTTTCCAACAGCTCCATTTCAGTGACCTAAAACTGCGTTCGCTTGTGGACGACATTGTTAAGTATGGGCAGGTTTTGGACTCAATAGCAGACACGCTGACAGGGACCAAGGGTAAAATAGGAGTTTATTTGATTTAGTTTGAGTTGTGGATAATGAAAAGAGACTCCAGGTATGCAGGAAACTAGTAGCTGTCCTAGGAATAGCTGGTGAGGCAGAGAGCAGTTCAGAGATACGGTGGAGCACAAAGAGCTCAGGTGGTGTGAGAACTTGTGTAGAGGACACGTGGTGGTAGAGGCACAGGTGAAACTAGGTGGTGACGTTTGTGGGCTCGAGACTCAAGGTAGGTGGAGGCAAGAGGCTGGGCGGCATGGTGGCAGAGATGCTGGAGCTGGAGATTGGTGCAGGAGAACTCACACTAAGCAGCAGAAACAATCAGGTGAGGCCTCTGCAGTCCACAGTCTTTATGCTGTGCTTGATTGTGATGAGTCCCAGCTGTGTTGGAGCCAGCTCCCAAGCCACCTGGGGAACCTTGCCCAGCCTCTGCCAAAAAAGGAAACACAGGAAACAAAGCCCCGCACCTCTTCACAGTACACAAGAAAATAACTTCCCAAACCACCACGGACAGGCCAAAGCGAACAGAAAAGGCTACGCTTTGAAAAATACCTGTGCACGTGTGGCCCAGGCCCCAGTGTTAATGCTAAGCTAGGATGATTTCCACTCTTGCACCAAACTTAAAGGTCCTGCACACCCTGAGTGTCCGACCACACAGATGATTTCATTTTAGCTGATTAGACTTCTCAGCGCTGCATGTTTGATCCACATTTACCTCACTCTCCTGACGGCTTGTTAGCACTTCCTAGTGCGGGACTGATTTTACCTTTATCACTCTTATTGGTAACTGGAGTCTGTAGGGCCACCATCATCTGAGCATTAAATCATAATCTACAACAGCAGATCCTTTAACAACATGAGAGTGGCATCCATCTTCACTTCCGAGAGGAGAATAAAATCAAATTTGAACATTTAAACTGTTGTAGTCCAGATTTCTGAAACTACATTCATTTCATGACCCAAATCACAAAGTAAGGCTATAATATATATTTGCTGTTTACCCACATGACATTTTATTGTCAGGGGTTGCTTTTGAAAATTCCAATACTTGTATGAGCACCTCTATGGATCTCATGTATGTTCTTGTGACAGTTTTCCAGGCCTGTTTATGTATCTGTGTTAATTGCTCCAACAGTTTTTACGCTGCCTTCTTGACAATGTTCATGAAAAAAAAATACTCTGATCTCAATGACACTGTTGCCTGGTTAAAAAAGGTAAAGAAGGAAGAAGAAGTATTTGAACTGAGCCTACAGGAAGTGACAACAGACAGCTGGCGAAATAATTTTTAACCACAAAGAAGCTCTCGATTCTGATAAGAGTCAACCAACCATTGGTATAAGCTTCCATTTCATACTAGAGGTGCTCACTAAACTACAGTCACATTAACTGTGCACCAAAGCAAACACATCGTTTAGAAAAAGGCCCAGAGGAGCTGCAGAAGATTGACTTTAGGGGAAAATCTTGTCACAGATGATGTTGAGAATTGAGGTGAGGAAATTGGGTTGAGGAAATCACAATTTGCCAATTGCTGGCTGGTTTCTTCAGTGTCCCCTTACTTATTGAAACCCTTGAGACAGATGAGCGTCTGAGCGCCCGGGACAAGCCGCCACCATCGGCCAAATCAGATCCTCCTTCTCACATCAAATCAAATCAAAGCAGCAGTAACAAACCCAGGTGAATGTTTAGAAACCTGCCTGCCCACCTGCTCTGATTGCTGACAAACAATATTTCCTTTCCATGAGAAAAGAAGAGAACCATTTAAAAGGTAGCTGCTTCTCAAAGCGGCCATCGGCGCTGTCCATTTAAGTAAAGTGTGGCCCAGGGCAGCGAGGCAGGCCCAGGCACGAATGGCACCTTTTACCTTACCTCTAATTCAGCCCCAGTAAAACAGGAACCCATCATTCATTCTCAGACAAATGAAAATGTCAAAACAATAAGAAAAGAATAATGTATTGCAAAATGCACATGTTGGGTTAATTAGCACAAAACATACAAATCATAGAGAAAGTAATTTTCTTGAATTCTCAAATGTGTTGGCTTTGTTACCAAAAATCTTAATTTTCTGACTCATTGCATATGAAGACAAAGACTTTGGTGTGTCTTCAGCAGAACAACACTCAGTCACTTTGCATGATGAAATGACAGCACTGTAGGAGATAAGAGGCGTCAGCTGCAGGTATGGCAAACTGAATGAGCTTGCAATTTATTAACTTGGCTTCCATTTCCATCAAGTGGTAAACATGAGTACTGCAGGCCACATCTTCAGCTCTCAAATTAAGGAAGCAATGAGCGAATACACTTTCTGTCACAGGCATGTCAAAGTTTCCAGTGGAAGTCTTAACTGATCTGAATTCATTGCACATTCGCATTTGGAGTTGTGTTTTGGATCATTCTGCTGTGCAAAATGTCAGATTTCCTTCTTATAAAACACCAACAAGTGTCATGGACAGGTTGTGGTGACAACCTTCACAAAGCTGCTTGAAATAGAGAAAAAAATCTAACACTGATTTTTTCCATGAGGCTGACAAGACAATGCCTGTAGTGGAGCAAAGCACATTTTCTTTTCTGGTATGAATATTCTGTATACCTGCAGGAATCTATCTGACAGGATCTGTGTTAATGTAGAGCTGTCACAAACTACACTTCCTTTTATTCTGTTAACTGATCTTAAAAAAGAGGAAGGAAAACAGTACACAATTAGCCCACAAAATATCTTTCAATTCTCAACTTGATGTGCTAGTTGAGAGTAGTGTCCTGGTGCTTTGTTGTGTTGTCACATTGGCACAACAACACAATAAAATATGCTGATCAGTCTCAGTTTGTTCTCACCTTTCTGCTCCTCCTGTACTTTGGGCTTTTCTTCTGGTTCTTCTGGTTCCTTTTCATCATTTTCTGCCCTTCCAAAAGTTTGCAGACCTGAAAAGTGTACAGTACATGCATCAGGATTTCTAATATTTCTGCTATCACAGAACAGCACAATCTGTCTGGACTCTATTTGGTGATTTGGTTTGTTCATGTGGCAGCTACACTGTAACATTGTTGTCTGTGTAAGTGGACTGACCGTTCTGAGAGACAGTATCAACAGGCGGCACAGGCTCCACAGTGCTGAGAGGGATGTTGGCTTCATCATGTCTGGAAGTGAAGTCAACAGAGTAGCGCTGCAGGAGGAGAAGATTCAGTGTCACAACATCAAGGGAATGGGACCATTTTCATGTCTGCGCATTAAAACCTACTTCCAGCAGCTAGTTAGTTTAGCAAAAAACAGCTCTGTCCAAAGGTGAAACACCTCTAAAGCTCACTTCGTAAAGAAAAAAAAAAAAAAAAAAAAAGTCATGCTTTTATGTTACGGTGCAGGTGCAGTAAGCACGTAATGCTAACTACCTTTAAAAATACTTGTAAAACTTCACTCTCTGTATGGATTAAACAATATAATATAATGTCTTAATTACTGGGCTTTAGCTTAGCTGTTTCCCCTGTCTCTATGCTAAGCTATGCTAACAGTCTGCTAGCTGTAGCTTCATATTTTCAAAACAGACACAGCTCATGGAAAGAAAGCAAATAAGCATATCTTCCAAAATGTCCAACTAACGAAACTAACGAAAGTTAACTTTACTCACCCGTCCTCTCTTTCGTGTGAAGTAGCAGATAATTCCAAATGCAAGAGCTACAACGATGATCACAACTAGGATGATGATGCCTGACGGAGGAAACACAGTTTGTGTTTGTAAAGTGGAAGGCATTTGCCCATATTGTTACTATGCAATGTGGCTCCACTGTTATGCAGTATAAACTAAACTGACATTATAGCTACTATACATGTTTAAGTGTAACTCACCAGTGCTGTCGCCCGTGTCCAGACTTGGCTTGGTGGTGGAGTCTGTGACAAATACAAAAGTTTAGATTTTAAAGAGAAAAAGCTGACGTCAAAATGATGTTGAGATGCTAAACCAGCTAATGAGTCAGCCATCACTTCCTGTTCATAACACAGTCAGAATGGAAAGCTGCTTCCGGGCTCCATCACCAGTTACACACTCAGCTGGTTTAAAGCTGCAGTTACGATGTTAAAAGATTATTCTGGCCACTTGGGGGCAGCAAAACAAGCCATAGACACAACACTGAAGTGGCTAATGTGTTAGCCATTGTTTCATGATACATGGGCCAGACATGGCCATCGGACAGGCCGGGGGGATCTGGCACTGTGCGGTTCCTAGAGTAGTTCCTGTACATACCAATCACAATGTTTGGTGATGTTAAACTGTCAAATCCTGAACCCAATCGTGGAATTGTAGAATATGGTTGACTCCAGTATGAACTCACTCTTGTTTGCTTTGGTGGTAGTTGTTCGACCAGTGGGTTTAGGCAAGATCATCTTGGGCGTCACATTTTCAGGGTTTTGGCCATCTTCTGAACTTGTATTACCTGAATCAGAGGATCATGTTAGTCCACAAAGAATGAGACAGGCGGAGACAGTCATAAAAGAAAGAAGAAGACTCACCTTTCCGCTTTGTTGCTGAGGGTGCGATGGTGCTGTTGGTGACGTTCATGCCGTTGGTGGTAATGGAGACACTGGTGATGTTGGTGGTGGCATGGGCGGTGATGGAGGGTGTCACAGTGATGGGAATGCTGTCGGTACCAACGAGTGGGTTGTCGGATGCCTTTGAAGAGGTGGAAAACCATTTGAATGTTGACGTCTCATCTGCTGTGATGGAAGCCACTAACAAACCTGCGGGATATATTAAGAAGGAGATAATTTACTTGGTTAGTTTTATATTTGTTTGTTTACCCTGTATTGTCTCCCATGGGAAAAATAGTCTTTGTGAGACGTAGCACACATTTATACTCAAACTACGGTATCACACCCAGATCTGCATACACACCAAGACATTGCACAGATGCCAATAAAGAATTGATCACCATAAAGAAAATCTAATGTAGGGTAATTTCTTTGATGAACAGTAACTTTTGCCATATATCCTCAAACTACACGACATAGAGTGCAGTACTTTGTCGTACTTACAGTAACTATAAACCTCAAAGGGAACCAGCTACAGAATTACTGTATGTTGAAGTGTGGTCCTGTTTGCCTTCTGATGTTTTACTCATACATTCTGATGATGTTTTTTCACCAAATTAAGCAATTATATTGAATTTTTTAGCTATTTTTACTTACTAAAATTAATGCTCTAAAATTAACGATAAATGCAGTGTAATCGGGTAAATAAGACACAGAAAGAAGCTCACCCAGGATAAAGAAGGAAGGACCGATCGGTGGCATTGTAAGTTTGTTTGACGGCCGCAGCAGTTGGGAAAAGCTACAAATGCTAGCTGTGCAGTACAGTGTGTGCTATCAAAGCTGTCAGGCCGAGGATGATGCCTTCATACGCTGCCTTTCTCTCTGAATGCCTCAGAGCTTTGCATGTATCTAAAGGAACCACAAAACAGGATCAACGCCTCTGACCACAGCAGGATGCATCAAAGCACATTGTTGCTCAAACGGTGTAAGTAAGAGGAAACATTCTGCTCCTACGTTGCTTCAGACTCTCCTCTCACAGCCGAGCAGTAAGAGGTAGCAGATGTGTAACCTTACTGACAAAACGCTTCTGTTTTCCCTCACTGTAAATTCAGTTCGTTTGGTGAACAATGCATAGCAGCTGTAACATGTCACAGCAAATACTTCATCTAATATTAACTCTTAGTGTTTAAAGGATTGATTTCCCAATTTACAGTTTCGATTTAGTTCCTCTAATCAACACATTGCAAAGTTATGATCACCAATTGTAGGTCTTGTTCTTGAGTAACTGACAGTGTTGCAAAAAAAAACAAAACAAACAAAAAAAACTGAGTTGGTGCAACTTTTCCATTGTGGTCAGTACTGTTTTCTGCTCACTAGATGTCGCTGTGACTAAGGGGAAAGACGCCAGACGGTGCTAAGACAGTTGGCCTCTTTTCTTGCTGAAGGTATGACTAACTTTATCTTTACGTAACTTTATTCCCTGTCTCTGCATTTTTTTTTCATTATAAAGTAATAATAATACTATTGAGGACATTATGGTATGTTTTGTGGTGTACTGGCTGAGGGAGATGTTAGGATTATAATGTGAAAGCAATTAGTCAATAAACAGAAACTGATTCATAATTTCAGTCATTTATCAAATAAAAATGGCAAACTTTCACAGTTTGCAGCATCTCAGATGTGAAGATTTGATGCTTTTCTCTGCCAGATATGAATTTCTGTGGCTTTGGACTGCTGGTCTGATAAAACAAGCCCTCTGAATGCATCTCCTTGGCCTCTGGGAAATCATAACAAGTGTTTGACACTATTTTCTGGCAATTTATAGACTGAACAATTCAGTGATTAATTGAGAAAATTACCGTCTCATTAATTCAGGAGGAAAATAAGTGCTGTTTGCTGAAATGCTGCTGCTTTTTTAATGTTTATAACTACGTTTGTGTGTGTGTTGGTTTACAAGTGTGTCAGCATTGCTTGTCCTGTGTGGGTGGAGTTGTTGTAAGGGTGTATGTGTGCTCAGCCTTGTAGGTTCATTTATTACTGTTTATTTCCCCATGCCAGTGGTAATCAGCAGCAGGATTAGTGTTAACTGCCACCCAGTCACTGGCAGCCTCCACGTGGGCCATAGGAGGCCCCTCCTGCCGACAGGCCTGACCGGGTCTGTCCCGGACCCGCTCGCAGTGACAAGGAACTGGGAGTCCGCTAATCCTGAAAAGGGACCCCCACCCGGCTTCCTCTCTGGGCCACCTATCACCACATCACAGAGCCCAGGCACCAGCACCAGGCCTGGCCCGGTGGATGAGCTAATCACTGAGAGGAGAGGAGAGGAGAGGAGAGGAGAGGAGAGGAGAGGAGAGGAGAGGAGAGAGTGTGTTTCTATGTATGTGTGTGAGAGAGACACAGAGAGGGGAGAGAGCCGGACCACCCACCCGGAGGATTCAGAGGCACAGGATTCACAGCCCATTCTGTTGACCTGCCACACCGCCCCAGCTCTGGGCAAGGCCCTCCCCAATTGTTCCGCCTGCTAACATGAGGAGGGGGGTTAGACAAGGGGGGATGGGGGGTGGACGAGCAGTAAACAGTGGGCTGAGCTTCTCTCCTTCAGCGCACAAAGGGGCTGAATTGTGTCGGGACTGGAGCACTTTTTAGAGTGGCCCTGCCATGGGGCCTGAATGAAACATCTGTGGAGGCTGAGCCCGAGGGAGAAAATGCTATTTTGCTGTTCAACCACACTGACAACCTGTTTTCTCTTTCTTTACCCCCACCCACCCCACACACCACCACCACCACCTCCTGTCCTCGCTGTTATTTCTCCCTTGGCCTTGTAAAACTATTCATACTGTATACTCACATTTGCCAAGCAAGAAACAGAGAAGCAACAGTAAATGAGAGAGAGATGACTTGAAAGTTTGAATGAGGATACAGTGAACTGGAAACTGGATATTTACATATTTTTCCACATAATTATGAACCTGTGTATTTTTTTTTTTCAATTTAATTCAATTTACTTTGTGTCATCAGGAAAATCCAATTAGTATAACTTCTGTTCTCCAAACAAACAATCTGAAAATTTAAACATATCAAAGGTAACAGCGAACACCGGCGCCAAGATTTCAGTTTGCTTTTGAAGGACTTGTAGACTTGTAGGACTTGTTGTTCCTGCATAGACCCCTCAAACCAGTTCTATATATGTCTTTGACATAGTTTATACTAAAAATGTTCAGTCTTGATGGCCTATATACAAAAATGTCTAAACAGAGCACCAGTTAGCGAGAGTCAACCCAACTTTTTGCATAGAGGCTCTGAAAAGCATGCAGGGATAAAGTGACTACATATAGTTCAATCTGATTGCAAATGCTCAAAGGAAAATTCAGGTTTATTATGTTTCTAAGTTTGGTCATTGTTTCTGTTCTGTTTCTGTTAGGATTTGAGAGCATGATGAGGATGCTGCAATAATGCCAGATGAAGCAAGAAACAGACAACAATTAAAGCCAGATCCAAATGCAGTGATATTGCCACATTTATTAAGCATCAGTTCAGTCAGAAACACTTTTACATCAAATAGGTGTACGGTGATATGTGAGCTATGTGTGATGGATGACTAATCCCCATCAATGAACATTAATCTCAGTCAGGTCAACTGTCTGGCGGACAGAGCTGTGACTGCAGAGCAGATCTGCAGAGTAACAGTGATAAGTGTCAGTATATAATGTCTGCACTGTGTTCACCTCTGACTTTTCATTCTGCATCATTTTCCTTCATCTCTTGGCACATCTTATGGATCCATACCGAATAGTTTTATTCCAGACTGAAGCGGCCACTGAACCCAACATTCATGCTTAAAATGAAATGAACGATGCTTCCCATTTAAAGGAAAATTTGGACTTATTGGGAAATAAACGTATGAAAGTAAGTTGTTATGCAGTTTAATTCCTCAAGTGTGTGAGCTGCAGACAGCTCATGAGCTTTAATCACAGTGAATACAGTAGCGTATGGAGGCTATCATGGTGTCAGCCTCCATCCACCTACCAGCATCACCTCCATAAACCCCCCCACTCCCCTTCCAGAACCCCCACACTCTCAGCCCTCCTTCCCCACAATCCTGCTCCACCACATGCAGCTCAAAGGGAGAGACCACTGAGACATTTCAGTCTAATTGAAGGGGAAACAAAGATCCCTGCTTACTTCCTGGTCACCCATTTTCTTTAATCAATTTCCTCCCTTTGGTCCTACATCATCTGTAATTACTTTCTCTTTCCCGCCCCTTGTGGGCTCCTCCTGGAGCAAAGGTCCACATACATATAAGAACACACACACACTTATTGCTTACCCCCTACCGTAAGTAGGCAATACCTTCGGCATCAATAATCGTTGCCCCCCTTTGGCTCCTCCAGCCTGAACAATGGAGAAGGCCCACTGGCTCCAGAACCCCACCAAGCAACCCCTGACCCTGCCCACCTACTCTACTAAACCCCAGCACACACACACACACACACACACACACACACACACACACTCATAGGTTCATGTGGTATGTACTCTTATATTCACGTCGCAGACATTGTCACGCATGCACACACAGCTCACATGAGTCTGCAGTGAGTGGGGGGGGGCGAAGAGGAGGGGAGGCAGAGGGTGGGTTGGGGGGGCGGGGGGGCACTTTAAATACCAGCTCAGCTTGTAATCACTGGAGTTTGAACTCAGAAGACTTCTTATGCTGAGAGGTCAAGAAGCCAGAGCACTCATTCGCTGCTTTCTCTCTTCCCTGCTGCCCTCCGTCACTCACGGCTCTCGGCGGGTTTCTCTGATCCATAAGCTGGTTACGTACAGTGAAACCAATGCTTACATCCTGAGGAAACCCGCCAGCAAAACAATGAGCGCTTTGTCTTAGCAGCTCATGCAACGCAGGTGAATCTTCTGCCAAATGCTAATTTTCTGGAAGGACTGAGCTTTATTTGCGAATAGTTCCCAAAGAAATTCATTAAATTGAACCGACCTGCCAAAGGGAATATGAAGACAATGCCTGTAAATGCAACATCTAGTGTTGGAGCGGCTGCTTACCTCAAGACATTTGCTGTACATCTGGTACCGACTGGATGGAAATGCCCTTCAAATTATACACCTTTATTGGACTTCACATTTCCCAAATATGACCACCCAGAGAACAAACCCTTACCACCCACGCACTATTGAGTGGATTTATCACTCAGCTGATGCCAGTGTTGCCTGATGAATGAAAGCAGCTTACAGTATTGGCATCGTTACCTTGTTTGATGGGGAAGCGAAACATCAGAAACTCTGTTATAAATAGGTATTAGCCATGGGAATCAGAGAGGGAAGGTGTTTCCTGCAGGCAGCAATCACAATGTTAATGCCAAACGAAAGTGCTGGTGCAATATTGTAAAAAATAAAGAGCTGAGGAGGAAATGTGTGTGTGTGTGTGTGTGGGGGGGGGGGGGGGGGGGGGGGGGGGGGGTAAAGACGGGTCTAAAATTGGCTTCCAGTTAGTCAGCAGTGAAATGGGATACAGATAGGAGCAAAACAGTGGTGTCAGCCAGAGGATACCGAGATCACTGCAGCTAATGTTTATTTTTCTACCATTTAATCTTTTGGTTGTTTCTTTGCTTAATCCCATAATTATTTTTGCCTACAAAAATCTCACAAAATACAGAAAATATTGGAAAATGCACATTAATCTGGAGCCAAAGATGAGGAAAGTGTCGCATTTGCTCCAAAGAGCTCAGTGCAAAATCTTAATCTTAATCTTAAATCTTAATCTTCGTTTGACCAACTTAAACTTTTAAGGCAACGTAGACAAGAAGTCCTGTGAGTGCTCAGAATATTGAAATGTTCTATGTTGATGAAGACAGTGTGATATGGTCAAAAGTTCAAGAACAAGCGAGTAAGAGGACCTTGAGTGGATTTGTCAACTGTTGTTTCCAGGATCAGCTTTAAAACTCAACTGATCAGTTGATGATTGATTATCCATTTGGGTCATGTATGAAGCAAAAACACCCAGAATTCACTGGTTCCAGCATCACAAATGTAGGACTTGCTGCTTTGTTTCTGTTTTATGTCACTATCAGTTGCATGTATTTGGATTTTAGTGGGTGTACAGACTGAAAACAGCCCTGTGTTCAAAACAAATGCGAGGGGCTGCTTATTTTAACATATCAGGTACCAGTGAAATGTTAAAATATGATCGTGGAATTTTGAGTAATAAATCTCCGAGTTTGAAAACACCACAAAGCGATTTACGAGGAAGGATTTTACTTTTTTTTTTTTTTTTGTTAAAATCATCTGTGCTGGCACAGCGTCGAGTCAACTGACTGGCCTGATTCAAACGAATGAGGGGCTGTGATTTTTCCAAGCAGGGCTAAAGTTTGTCAGAATTTTGAAGGCTGGTTGGACAAAACAACTTGAAGACATTGCGGTGGGCTGTTGCGATGACCATTTTTTTTACCTTTTTTTGACATTTAAATTTTAATAATTTACGTCAGTGATGCAATACTTATGGACAGAACAGGATACAAGACAGACGTTATCGTCTCTTTCCGTCAGTGTCCATTTACCAACCAGCTGTATTTAAACTCAGGCACACTGGCAGCACTCCAACACTTTCAGCATCCCATCATCTCTACTGTGCCACCTAGGCAGCAGATAAAACCAACTGGTATCTATCTTCACACACACACACACACACACACACACATGCAGACACACACTTGACACTTGACAGACCATCGATGTGGGTCTTCTTGTGTGGGATTAAAAAAAAGAAGACAGCAGGAGAAGGACAAGACGGTTTCTGGCCCCAGAACTTCTGGAGTACTTTCAAAAGTCTAATGTGCAAATGATAACGGCCCATCCAAACAGTGTGTGTGGTCAGGTGCTGACACACATGCAATCATGTTCACACACACACACATACACACACACACACACACACACACACACACACACACACACACACACTATCCCTGCCCACACACATACTGTATGCACGCACACACACACACACACACATGCACACACGCACATCGACTCAGTGATTGGAGGCTTTGGTCTTCATCAGGTCAATCAGTGGAACCGTGAGACCTGGAGGCTGTGAGGCTGGATGTCCTCTTGCTTCCAGACTTCAATGTGGCCTGTTCCAGTAACTCGTGAACAAACACAGACCATCAGTGAGCATGTGTGTGTGTGTGTGTGTGTGTGTGTGTGAGACGGAGAGAGAGAGTTAAAGAAAGGGAAAGAGAGTGTCGCAGTAGTAGAAGCCGGGAACAAACGCTGTGTGGGGTACAAAATGAAAATTAGAGGGTATGACCTCATTGTCATTTACTGTAACACACATTACACATTATCCATTCAAGTCATTAGAGCAGCCATCAGCTCTGAGGTACCCATGATGCTCAGGGGCTGCTCGGACATCACATGCAGGAGGTGCAGCACATGTGATGGGTAGTCAGGAATATGCTCTGGATGGAGTTTGTTCATTAATGAGTAAAAGGCGCTTGTTGGAGCTATCACACTGGAGGGCCACCTGTGGCTGCCTGTGAGCATGTGTGTGTGTGTGTGTGTGTGTGTGTGTGTGTGTGTGTGTGTGTGTATCATATGTATCTGCCTGCTTCATCCACACAAATCAAAGCCCACCACAGGCAGAGCCCACCACAGAAGGTGCACAGATGTGCCGCTGGCTACAAGCAGAGGTAGGTCTTGCATTCAGAAGTGATAGTTCTCATATGGCATATGGCAGTAATAGTGAAATCTGACATCATTTCCATTCTGAAACATACGGCCAGAAAAGGAGGACAGATTGTAATGCAACTTTAGCGTAGAAGGAATATTCATGATCTCTCTTTTAATGGGGTTATGTATGGACACTGATAACTAAAGTGTGTAATCATGGAGTTCCACCTCAGTGGTGGTTTGTGTGACAGCTGGTGATTGATTTTGTTTGTGTTGGGGATTTCTGAAAAATATATGTTTAGCCTGAATTCAGAAACCACGTCAGCAGGAAGACCACCAGCTCCTTCCTCGACATGAGGGTTAACACATTTCTGTCCTCCACATGCACGAATCAAGAGCACACCGCATGCAACTGTGCTGACTGGATTCATGCCTGCACATTAAAGGACTGATTAACATAAATAATGACAGCTACAATTCTCATCCTTAGAGGTATTTTTCCATACACATAACTTTTTAAAAATATATCCAGGTTTGGAGATATTTGAAGGCGAATGAGGTTGTGTTTGTGGGGATCACAGACTTGAAAAATTACAGTCAAATAAGAGTCTACAGCCAAGCTAGCAGCTCTGTGAGGCTGTACTTAGCTAATGCTGTCATGCAAACATGCTGATGTTTAGCAGGTATAATGTTTACCATGTTAACTATCTTAACACAGCCGGGGTTTCGTAAGAATATCATTAGTTTTGCAGGTTCGTGGCCATAAACCAATAAAACAATCTGAAGTTTTGGCCTGATGATAGCACAAAAGTCCGACAATCATTGGAAAATGATTCATCATCTGGGAATCACGAATGTCTGTCTAAAAGTTGTGTCGAAGTGTCTGGTAGATGCAGCGATATTTCACTTCACGCTGCTCAATCATCATCAAGGCTGATCTGCACCAAGTTTCACGGCAACCTGTTCGCTTGTTGTTGGCATATTTCAGTCTGGACCAAAGCAGATTATGGATGGACCTTGTTAGCCGTGCCGCTAGCAAGACTAACAAAGTGTCTTTGTAGAAGCTGCGTCCCTGTTACAATTCACAACAAACGCTGTGAACAGTTTACTTGGGGACTATTTCTCTATGTGGAAACAAGTTCTGTCGTTGAAAGAAATCAAAAATCAAAAGTATTTTTTTTTTTCATGGTGACATCTCAGAGGCACATGTCAAACCCTGGTTAAATAAAACCAAAGCTATCTTCATGGGAGGATGCCACTGGTGTGAAGTGAAATATGTTTTGTTTTGTTTTGTATTCATCGTTCCTTGTATTCCATCACCAAACAACTCCGGGCCAACTCAAACCAAATGGCTTTCAGACATGATGAATGCAGGAAACAATATCTGTGCCATGTGCCAAAGTCGGGATTGCCCCTTTTCTCAAGCAAACCACAGATGTAGTAGATTATAGCTATACCACACCGAGCCTGCCAATACCAACTAGCTTCATCTGCCATTTAAAGCCTTCTAATCCATCATTAACAGGAAGTTAGGCCTGCTGCTGCCACAAGCTTTCCTCTGCGCTGGGGTGCAACCACGAAATCTGCTCTGACGTGCTGCCACCAGGTTCGATACTTGCACTGAAACACATGCGAACGCATACGCTGGAAATGGTCTCACTTCCTGACAACAGCATGCCCCTCTCTCCACCTCGTAAAACTTGTTTATCTCATTTTAAGTTCCTTCAATAAAAATCATTTTTATAGAAAGTCTCCCGGCTTGTTTATTCCCAACAACTTCCTTTTGATCCGGTCCCGCAACAAGTGCCACGCTGAGGGCACGGTGTCAGCCTTACTGTAAATCATCAACAGAGCTCTCCGAGCACCATGGCGCAACCAGTAACGGCCACACGGAGGGTCGTGGTGGAAGTGGGGGTGAAGTGGGAGCAAAGCAGGGGTGTCCAGCAATACGTCACCGATCCCCCGAGCGCTTTCATCTCCTCTGATAAGTGCCATACCTAATCAGGTTAAAGCAGCGCATGCCACGGAAGGAGAGGAAATTCCGGCCAAAACGGTAACGTATCTGTTCCGCTCTCATGCGTCGCATTCCTCCGGCTAATTAGGAGTAAATATCTGACCCCGGAGAGAAAACGTCCACATTAGTCCAACCAGTCAGTCGGTGTGGTCCATCTGCACTCTCTCTTTCGCTCGCCTTGCCCTCCCCCCTTTCCTCTCCCCTCTCACCCTAATTTGGCACACAGATGACAAAAAACATAGGGGAGTTCTCAGTAGGTTTCTTTCTTTCTTCCATGGCTCGCCTCCTTTTTCTTCTCCAGCGTTAGGCCCCATCATTACTGACAGGCTATCAGTTGTTCTCATACCAGATTATCTACTGCCAGTGACCTCCAGGTCATGGCACCGTGCTCTCTGCCACTTTCTCTCTTTGCTTTGCCTTTGTCTCGTCACAGATACACTTCAATGAGTTTTTAGGCTTTGCTGACTCCAAATCAAAGATACTATTGATCGTAGCGCCAGTTTGAGATTTGGTAGTTTTGGTTAGGGGGAAGGAAAAGCTGAAGCGTTTTATATCTCAGGTCATCTCTAAATTAAAGACACATTCACTGACTCACAATGTTTCTTGTTTCATTCTTATCACAGAAATATGATTAAATAAACATTTGCCATTGAAAATGAAGTCCAGATCTGCAGCCCTGAGGAGCTGTGAGCAGAAGCAAGGTCATTTGTTCAATCAAAACCTTTAATCTGTGGCGATGATTCATGCAATACGACGTGGTCAAACGCTCATTTGCAGCAAATTTTGTGAAGGTTTTTTCATTGCATGGAATAAGGTCTTCGTATTTATCCACTTCCATGTCTCACATGTATATTTGAACTTGATGTGGAGGGTCCACGCAGCGCTCTCTCTGATACTGCCCTGGACGCTCACAGTGACCCAGCCCCTTATAAAGACAATACTTTGCTTTGGTTTTTCATTCGTAACCCATCTGCCCATTCATAATTACAGTATTCCAGGTCAAAACAACATGTGATCTTGGTTGGTAGGGTTTGTTTGCTTGATATCTTAAGGAGGTAATGCTTCTCATTGAGTTTCCTTGGCCGACTTCGCCGTGTGGCGTGTAACAGAGTGCGCCAAACACAACCGGTTTTAGTTGCCTTAGCCTTTCATGCTTTAGACATAAAGAGGAAACAAGCAAGGATGAAATCCAATGAAGCCTGAAGTCCATTTGTATCTGACAAACACTATTCTTCTCCTGTCAGAACTTTTTCGCTTTGTTGATTTAATCAATCTGCAGGAAAAACATGTTGCAATACATATTCATTCCTGGCGTCCACGCTCAAAGAAACAATAACTTATCCAAAAATGATTTTCATGTCATTGTCAGCTTCATGTCATAATCAATTTCTGCGAGATTTTTCCACGCCACACTCCGACAGTTTAATCAAAACAGTCCTTGGTAACTTGGCTGCTTCCATTCACAGTCCCTGTATTTATAACTGCACAAACAGACTCACTTTATGTCTCATCAGCTGACGTACGCAGCATGCCACACACATAGCAGCAGGAAGCAGCTCAGTGTAATACACTCAAAGTTGTTTACATAACATTACAGCAAGAGGAAGGTGCTCGAGAGGCACATCATCATCCTGACCCATGATCCTGACCTGTGTGCAAGTGTATGTCAAGCCGCAGTCCATGTTCCAAACTGGACTGCGGTCAAAAACAACATTAGCAGGAGTTTGGCAGGAAGGTTCAAGATTGTGACTTAATACAGTGGGCAGACAGGCAGAGAAGCACAGGCAGTGTGTGTGCGAGTGTCATACCCTCACCACCTCCTCCGGAGAGACCTCTGGACAAATGGAAAAATCATCTGGACCGTAAGACTAAAGAAAACCGTGTAGGAGTGACAAATGTTTCCGGGACCAGTGACCGATGTCCTCACATCCAGAAGCTGTCATGATCCTTGATGTAGATACAGCGTGAAGCACCAAAAAAGGCTGCATCAGCTTCAGTGTGTTAAACAAGGCGTTAGTCAACAAGGAGTGGAGGACAGAGCGGTGATGATACTGCTGGCTTTGTAGCTGCAGCAGCATTACGAACACTAGAGTGTAGTAACCCACATGAAGAGCTCTAACGCACCACTTAAGATTATGAAGCATCTGAAGACCACATTTGTGTGTAACAGCTAGCATTTACACCAGGGTGGCTCACAATGTTTTTTTTGCTCTTTTTTTACTCGTATTTACTCTGTGGAAGGTAATTAGCGAGCTGATCAGAAACCATATTTATTCCCCTGTGGTCAACCACAGCTCTCTCTCCACTTTAAAGTGTTTGCTGAGCAAAAACAACAACATCTAAATGCTTCCAGATATTAAGACAAAAACTATTCTCAGCTTGCTGTGACTTTTTAAAAAATCTACTCCTTCCTTTAAATGGGTGGAAATTATGGCTGACTGAAAAAAGTAATTCCTATGTGCTATATATGGACTACAATATGGACAGATACCATCTCTGTGGCGTTCCACTCCATTCATTTTCTATACTACTCTTAATTACAACCAATTATGTCCATAGCTGGTCATTATGTGAAACATTAGTCATTGTAGAAACACTTTAAATATTATGATTTAGCTGGAAAGACATTATGCACGTCCCCACCTAATAAAAAATTGCACATCATGTATCAAAAAAAGCGCTCTTTTGTAAAGCAAGGCTAGGTATGTATTTCAGAAGCATTTCTTGTTATATTTGTTGAAATTCTCTTTATTTCCTGACAGCAATAGGAAGCACTATAACACACGCTCAAAATGCTTAGTTTGCTTCATTTATGGTCACTCAAATCGATCAAACTGAGAAAGCACAAGGAGGTTTTAATCGAGGACCAAATGTTGTTTATTCATAAAGGTGAAAGATGCAAGAAATTGACCAAAAAATACTGGAAAAAGTGACTTGTTAACTGTCTGCGGTTGGGAGGAGCCAAGTCGTATCATGGAGGAAATGGTGTAACGTTAGCTCTTGTTTAAAATCAGGTGAACGTAACTAGCGCACCCTGTCTTGCTTGACGACGATCCACGTCTTTAGTAGCTGTTCTCTTCATCAGATGTTCAAATTATTTTCTCTGTCTTATCACTCAAAGGACTTCTTATCCCAGTTGGCTTGAAAGCCGAGTTCATTCTTGGCCTTGGAAACAGCAGTTGACAAAACAATTTCACCTCAAGGTCCATTTAGTCGCCGTTCTGGAGCTTTCGATCATATCGCACAATCTTGATCGGCAGCTGGAGATTGGGCTAACGTTTGTGTTTCCAAGGCCAAGAATGAACTTTGATCCTCAGTGTTAGTTATTGTTAACATTAGTCATTTATACAGCTGAAAACACACAAATTAAAACACACTGATGTCAAACTATAAGCGAAAGTTTACTGATTTATGGTAAAACTCAAAGCTTGTGTTTCATCTACATACTGCAGCCCTGCTCCATGCGCGCACACACACACACACACACACACACGCACACACATGGGTCAGCGATCTGTGGTTTGAGCCTTGTTGTAGTCAGACAGCATGATGAAGTGTGTAGAGACTAGAGGAGAAAGGAAAGTGCTTCCTGGGCAGTGATGTGTGACAGGAGATATCAGAGAACTGGTGCAGGGTCAACCGTCACTGACAGCCACCACACCTCTTGACATCCACCCGAGGCCCGGCGAGCTGTGCTCAGCAGATATGGGTCAGTGGAGGCTGAAGATGTGTGGGTTCATCACCTCAGAGTGTACGCGATCGTCGTTTAATTTTCTTGTGTGAACTCTTAATGCGTCTCCCTGCTTGTATCCACGCTGTCTGATTCCCCGAGGAGCAGCGCTGGCTACCCAGGTGGTCCTTAGCTGCAAGGAGAAGAGTCGGTGTGTTCATGCAGCGAGCAGGTAACCTAAACCTTCACACCCCCTGCCTGCAGCTGCTTGATCTCCTCCCCCAGGAACCAGGGCTTCTTTTACATGCTCTGCGCTTTGTTCCCCACCCTGCAGAACATTAGCACCACAATGACCTCCACAGAGAAATTCGAGTCCATAAAAACCTAATGGAGTAGCATGAAGCAGGCACACGGAGAGGAAGCGTAGCTGAGCGAAAACAGCATGCAAAATTTTGTCAGGTTTATATTCTTAAAATTCTTGAAAAATGGGTTTTCAGCACACTCAGTCGGACCTCTCGGGGGGGTTCCTTTTTACGTAGTGACTGCGGTTTTCAATGTGGGCTCGAGCATTTCTCCGAAGTATGCCCCTATCAGTGCTGAGGTAGAGGGAGAGGAGGGGACATGTAATAATGGCCTGTCATTTTTCATCAACATTCCCCACAATGCATGACCCAGACTGGAGCCAGAACACACACTTAGGGAGCTGACACACTGCACAGAAATACATCACTTGGGTCACAGGGTCGACCAGTGTCATGATTACTGGGACCAGGAGAGCCTGCGTATGTGTGTGTATGTAGAGTGGGGGGTATAGTCCTCAACGTTATGGCTGGGAGTTTAAGACAGGGGCTTCCTCTGTCACTTGTAGGAAAAAGAAAGCAGAGAGAGGATGTAGGGCTCCTCTGATTCGTCTCCGTTTCTGCTTGTTCTTCTTGCACTTTTATATGCAGCGTCAGGATGTATTTCTTGAGAGAAAGTCAAGCACACGAGCCCTTGAGCTGAGGGCCCTCTGAGAGAGGATGGCTGCGCCACACAGACCCCCACACATCCCGAACCCACTCTTAGCCCCCTTCTCAAATTAGATCCCAGGTCTAATCAGAGACAGCTTGGCGTTGTGGGTGGAAACTAGCCACAAACCTCATCTTCAAACGACTGTTGGTTGCTACAAGAGGCCCCCCTGTTCTGTTGACTGGGCAGGATGGAGAACTGTACAAGGCGCTCTCAATTCTCTTGACCACACAATGGAAAATGGAAGCGAGACCACACAACAATGAGTGATTCCCAACACAGCGGCTGACCTAAACCCAGTTTCAAAGCAAAAATATACTGGAATAACACCCAGTAGAACAATATTCAATGCCAAACAGTGTGACATCTCTCTTTCACTTAGATCGCAGGTCGGGGTGTCAAACAGCAAGGTGGGAGAAAAAGAGTCAGGTTTGGCAGAGGTAGAAAAGAGGTGGTCGATAGATTTCAGATATTTCCCTCAAAACCATGAATGTCGAACTACTGGTGCTGCTAGATGAAAAGTCAGGGGATCAACAAAGTCATTGTGATCCATCGTCTGGGCACAGAGAACATCTGTACCAAGTTTCAAGGCAATCTGTCCAGTGTTTGTTGAAATATTTCAGTCTGGACCAAAGCGGAGGAGCGATCGACCGAGTGGTTGTGACATCCTGGTCGTGAACTAAATGGAGCCATTAGAAAACAAAACAGGCACACTGCCTCCTGACACGCTCATTAAAAACTGCAGATATAGCTGCAGCTATTCGACCTTGGAAGACTCAGCAGTCGTCGAGGTCAGCGCTAAATTAGACAGCAATCAGCCAACGATGAGCCCTCCGAACCCACTGGGATAAAAAGCAGAAAAAGGAAGCAGTAGTGGATTTCTGGCAGCATCTCCTCTGGCAAGCCCTCGTGATTATCCCTTTGTGTGGAAGCATTCATTTTGCTCTCAATTGTAAGACAGAAAAAAGTCAGTTCCCCTTATTACACTGGTAATGATAGATTGCTCTGGCGGAGAGCACATGTCCGGCCAGGCGGCCTGCTGCTTTGCTACCTACACCGCTGATGCCAGAGCAAATGGCTCCTTATTTAAATCTTGTCAAGGGTAAAATTGGGGCCGTAGCTAGTCATTACAAAGTGGCAAATAAAGTCTAATTTGGGTCATGCTGTGGTGGCCTAACAGCAGCGTGAGTACAGTTTTCACTACTCCCTATGTGTCTTCGTGAAAATGCAACAAATGTGCTTATTTCCATCAGTGACAAATGGAAATTTGTAATGGCAAGCATTCTCTCCCCAAGGATGTTTTTCTTTTCTCCAACCAATAAACATTAAGAAACGGAGAACTCCCACCAGTCAGACGACTCCTGGTGGATGTTGTCTGACTGTGAACTATAGCTTAATGTAGACAATTCAGCAGAGTAGTCCACATCTCCTCCACGAATCTGCTAAACCAGAGAGAATATTCAGACGCAGTATCGATGGAGCAAACGTTACCATCTAAATTCTTTCACCATTAATAAAGCCTGCATCTATAGCCAGTCTCTCTCTCCATAGTGAAGTTATTAATGTTGAGTGCTCATTACAGCTGTTCAAACACTGGATGGCGGCCAAATGACCCATGCTCTGGGAAAATACAGTGATCTACTCTGGCAGCATGTGCTGAAGCAATGTGAAAGGGAGCATAATAACGTTTGTCATAACTCATAGGACACCGAGGACCTGCTGAGAGAGGCCTTCAAACCCAAACACTGTGTGTATGAATGTTTGTGCGTATGACACAAACCAAAACAGGCATCTGTTCACACCAGGCCAGCAAAGAGAGGAGCGAGTCCAGCGACTGAGGCCCTCCTCAAAGTGCTCGTTTCATCTGTTGAGGAGGTCCAGAGATCAGAGGGACGGAGAGGGGAAGGCACGGAGGGGAAAGTCTCTTATGGGGCCGATGTCAGGGGCCAAAAATAGCGGAGAACGCCTCTCTCTCGGTCTCTCTCCCTCTGTGACTCATCTGGAGTGCGGTAATTAGCAAGAGACGGTTCACCACCATCGTGGCTGGAACCACACAGTGCATGGTGGTGACAAGGCCCAAAACAAACGCTCCTTAAAGAGGGACAGGGTGGCAGGGGAGGGGGGTTAAGAAGGGGAGAGTCGGAAAGCAGGAGCGTGAGGATATGTCACACTTGGAACCGATTGGTATTACCAAATCCTTCCGAGGACCAGGAGGAAGCGAGGAGGGAGGGGGGAGGAAACCAGAACGACAAGAGGTGAGACGGAGAATGAGTAGAGACGAACAGAGCTGTCTCTTTGCGTGGATTCTCATCCCTTTCTCATTTTTTCCCCTGGACTTTCCACTTAAAGCTGAGGAGAGTTGAAAAGTGGAACTCGTTGCTTCCCTCCTTACCTTTGCTGCATGGTCTCTCGATGGCATGCACTAATGGAGGCCTGCTATACCAGGAGAAATCCCCAGTTGACTATAATGGGCTCAACAGGCCTCTGGACATTAAATTACACTGCCTGCACATCAATTAATTCACCTCCATTTTCTAAGCAAACAAAATGGTCCATTCACATATCATCGCAGACCCCGCTGAGCAAATAAATGCCTTCATCATCTCTGTATGTTTTGGGTCAATGTTTTCTTTGCATTTTGAGTCATATTGATTTATGTCTGGACCTGGTAGAGCCAGTGTGTGTGTGATAGAAAAATAAAGAGATACAGCAAGAAGGGAAACAGACAAGGCATGTGTACATTTGTGCCTTTACTGTGGACCTATGAGATGCCACTGGAAATAAGCCATTAAACCTTACATAGCTCGCCATATAAAAACCACATAATATGTTTGTGGGAGGGATTGTCGGGGATCAAAGACAGAGCAGCAGATATGAGTTTCTGTTCCTGGCTAGTCGAGGAGGGGGGTTGTCATACCAGACATGGTGAGCACATACATTTCCTTGGGCCCTGGGCGTGTGCTGAGGTTCTGCTGGGTGGACTCATTACTCACTGTGAGCCCTGAGCCTGGGGTTGACGGAGAAGCCTGGGTCACACCCACTACACACTGACCGTTGTGTAATCCCTCCTGGGGTTGTGGAATGAGCCTGTAATGATGACTGGTTTGATACCGTTTCACCCTCTGACACACATGCAGAGACGCTCGGGAGGCATCCGTGCAAACACGGAGTGAAGCCTGCTGTGATGTAAGTGATACTACCCCGCAAGAGCTTCTGTCCATAGCGGGAAGCACTTAGCAGAGGTTTCCACGCACAAATCAATCTTATAAGCATTTAAAGCGAAAGTGAAATGTTGCAGTAAATTCAATCTATTCCATTGGAATGCAGTGATCAGCTATGTGACTAGCATGACCTCGGGACCTTTAGTAATAATTAAGGAGGTCATCTATGATTTTAATCCCATGTGAATCTGCAATGTCCTTAATTTGTGAAGTAAAAATTCCACCACAGTTACCGTCCATATTTCGCCAATATGGTGAAATAACATTGGTCCCGTGCGAATCCGCGTGTCAGTGATATGAAGTTGTATCTTTTTTAACATCTGTTTTCTGTCATCTAACAAGTGAACAAGTATGAAATTTGATCGTGGATCATAATATATTGAACAGCAGTCAACAGCTGCTCTGAGATCGGCTGTATTGACGTTTAAAATGAGCGATGACAGAGAAGGTAAAGGAGCAGCAAAAGGCTGTCATACAGCCGCACAGCATTTGTTCTCAATGAGCTGCAAATGTGTATTTGTGCCTCTAACACATGCAGAAAGTGGGGAAAAACAACTCTAAACTTTATTATTAATGTGGTTGCTGAAGAACAGACGCTTCCCTTCAGAGACGTTGACGTTAAGCAGAACCTCGACATCATATCTGGAGGATAATGTCAGTAAATCTGAGTAAAATCTAGAATTTGCTTATTCTGTGCATTGAAACATGAAACAGAGACAGTAATTTCTAAATCACATGAGGATTTAAAGTCACAAATCAGAGCCTCGGATCACAGCAACCCCCCTTCATAGTGCTGACTTTGAGGGAACAGAGAGCCCAAAATGGAGGAAGTTATTGGAGCTCATTAACTGCATGATCTATTTTCTAGATCTTATTGGCCTCTTTTAGCACCTTGTCTGGGTTTTAGGGTTTGCAGCTCTGCTCTCATCCACCCTGTTTCCAGCAAATCAGCTCTGATAAATCAGATATTTTTTCTCAGGAGTTTGTGGAGACCAAAAACAGAGCTGAAAGGGGAGTGAATATTGGATTTAAATTCATCAGGAGGCCAGACACATGACTCCAACATGAATGCTAATGTTTGTGCCTGCTCGAAGTGTAAATTGTTTTCTTACCACATTTGTAACTTTAAAAGGTGACAATAGGTCAGATGCTGTGTTACTAGATTGTTCCACTGCCCCCAAGTGGCAACAAAAATCCCCAAAATGCAATGTCAACTCGGCAATGATGCACAAGTTTCTTCTTGGTGAAACGGTTACTGAACTGTGAAACCCACAGAAACAATCACGGTGTGATTACTGTAGTGCACATGGATGGTTCCTGAGCTACTGACCTCATAAACTGCTGCATTTAGAGTTAGTTTTTGATTGAAATGAGCAAAACAGTTCAACACAGAATCCTTAATATCATCACATTATGACTGCTGAGCGTAGCTGCTGTGAATCACTGAACAACATCAAGGGAACAGACCACAGCAGACATATTGACTGGTCATAGTGGGGAGAGCACAGGTGCTGCTAATAGCATTAACGATGGCTCTGCTCTATTCAAGTGTCTCAGTAAGCTGTGAGTTAACATGCACAACGCCAGGATCCTGATACTGAGGAAGCTCAGTGGAATGCAGCTGCCATTAATTTAATTATTCACACCCGAGCTTCTCCTCATGTGACTTCTGTGTGTCGACATGTCGTTTAAAAAATAAACTCCACCTGTAAAATGTGGCCGCTGCCCGTCTTTAAGGTACGCAGGGACATTTTCAGCTTGTAAGAGCAAGCTGAACCGAGCCGACCTGCTTTAAACCGAGGGCTGGCGGTGTAGCTCCCTGACCTGTTCACACTCTGGCAGCATAATTAGGCTCACCCCCGTGATTTTGTCTCTTTATCAAGAATGTTCACAAATCCCTCCGAATGACATCATCTTGTTCTGCGGAGTTGTAGCCAAACAGACACAGAGAGAAGCAGCACCGAGCGTAGCATCCAGATCCAAGTCCTCAGCAGTCACTCGCTTGAGCCAGCAGACCTGGACACCAGCAGAGAAAAATATGCCAAATACCCCCCCCCCACACAACCACCACACCACCCCAACCTTGTCCCCCCCACCACCCCCTATTATTTCTGCCCCTCTCCCTGTTCTTGAAAGCTTGGTTACATCATCCTCAGTGTCCACATTTCAATAATGCCTCTGAAATCTCCCACTGGCTACAGGACTCAGGGGGGCTGGGATGGAGAAAGCAAAATAGCAGAATGCGTGATAAAGAATAACAACACGCAGGAATCAGTGAGCATCTGCTGAAAGACGGGAGTTTAAAACATTTGGAACATGCCGATCGGATGTAGCTTTCTGTCTGTCCTCCTCTTCCCTCGTAATCCCTCCAAGTAGATGTGTAGTGGTAAGCGTTTGTATTGACTCAGGCCGGTCAGCCGAGCTCTCTTTTCAACCCCCCCCCCCCACCATTCAGCCAGTGGGGGGGCTCTGAGCTCCATGCAGGCCCAGCCATAGCAGACATTTTTGTGGTGAAATCATTAAACCCACGTGCAGCTCTCTCTCTGTGGTCACTGGGGGTCGTGCTCCTCTGCCTTTAGCTGAATAAATCATAAAGTTTGCCGGGGGACCACACAAGAAGCCAGCCCAGTGCAGCCAGCCCATCCAGTCTATGCAGCCAGCGCAAAACACATGCACCCGCACAGCCCCAGACCTTGTTATTTTTCAGAAAAACACCAGCAGTGAGACAGAGACAGAGGAAGCGAGACGGAGGGAGGCGAGGAGGCAAAACTGCAAAGGCACAAAAAACAAGAGGGAGAACACTGCGTAGGAAACAACGTCAAAGAGATGATAGAACATAGAAAACTAAGAGGGAATTAACAGGTCTGCTAAGTCTAAAGCAGAAAAAGAGGAGGCACAGGTACAGATAGGTAGAAATAAACAGACAGAAAAGGACTGAAGCAGAGCACAGTGAGGGAAAAACTGAGGCTAAAGCACAAAAAGAATCTGAAAAAGTTGTCAACAACATTTGCTAGTAACATCAGTTGGGACGGAACTGAAAAAACACAACATTTTTGTGAGCGGGCTCAGGAGCATCATAAAGGAGAGAGATCCTCTCCCTCTCCGTCTCTGTCTGGATGACCTCGCCAGACTGATCCTTCAGACAAGACCTGACTGCTGGAGGAGGAAGCACTGTCCTGTCTGAGGATCACATACTGTCTGGGGAACACTTAAACAGGGCCGGCTGAGAATGTGCATGTGTGTGTGTGTGTGTGTGTGTGTGTGTGTGTGTGTGTGTGTGTGTGTGTGTGTGTGTGTGTGTGTGTGTCCATTTTCGCAAGCTGCACCAATTAATACCATAAATTCCTGAAGTAGATCACTCTTAAAACTGTCACTGTGATTTTAGAGAGGGGAAAGCTTCTGTTTGTGGACACTGGGTCACATTTCTATGTTAATTTATACACCAGAGGAACGACATCTGATGTCTTTGAGGTGAAAGAATTCAGATCTTTTCCTTAAACGTGCACTGATCAGTGTTTTTATATCAGCAATGGATCAAATGAGTGTTTCATGTTAAAGGCCAAGGTCGAACTGATGGATCCCACACTTAACTCCTGACCTTTTTTTTTATTTTTCTCTGTAATTCCCCTCAGCGGCGCCCCTCTACAGAGCTGTTCAGCATCTTTTAGTTCATTGCTTTGATTGTTTCAGCCAAAAAAAACCTCTGATAAACCAACTGCACGTGACCTCTCAAACACCAAACAGCTGGTGAACATAGTGGAGAATCAAGAGCCAAAAACTTCCCTCAGGAGTTGGTGGAGATCAAAACTGAGCTAAAAGGCGAGTGAATGACTTAAATTCATCAGCTGGTCAGAGACGAGACTCCAAACGAATGCTGATGTTGCGCTGTGTCTGCTGTTTGCTAACATGATAGCAAAAACAATTTTTTAAGGTAATAATTGTCAGTGCTGTGTTTAAGGCTTGCTGCGCTGCCCCAAGTGGCCAAAATCAGTTATTGCAGTTTAAGTGAAAGAAGTACTGCTAAAATGCAAAAGCACTTACTTCCATGTTAAAGTCAATTTAAATAAGCAAAAGCAAAAGTCTAGAAATATCAAAACATGTAAGCAGCATTATAATATTGTGTAAGAGAGTAAATTTGAATTGTTTTATTAAATTTGGGCTGTTTAAACAATGCCATACCTTTTATGATGGTCATAGGTGTTGTACATCTTTCTTAACCTACAAAGTAAGAGGTACAGCAGTCAAATAAAAGCAGTGGAGTAAAAGTAAAATATAAAGTAGCATAAAATGGAAGTACAAGGGTTAAGTACCTCATAATTGTACCTAAGAGCAGTATTTGAGTCTTTGTACTTAGATTCCACCACTGCTTCACTCCAAATGCAAAGACTAGTCATTATATATGTGAACCATGTATTTACACCATTGCACCATCAACACACCCGCTCCCACATAAAAGTCATTCGCAAACCTCTCCAGCAATCCTTTTTTCATGTTCTGTCCCGACTTTCTCCATCTTCATTCAAAGGATCAACAAATCTGAACCGCCAAACCGCTGCTGTCTAATTCTGTTTTTTAACATCCCGCTGTCCTGCTCTGTTGTCCGCTCTTTCTTCACCTCCATCAAGCCTCTGTCACCTGACTAAAAGGTGGGGGTCGTCACGCGTGTCATGGTGAGAAATGTAAGTGGCAGAGCAGCCTGGAGAAAGAGGAGAGGGTGAGGGTGGAGGTTGAAACTCTACCCTCACCGTTAACGGAGGCCATAGCACCTCTCGACCCCGGGCCACACATTTCTAAGTGAACTTTGGCCCTGTGACCACACCAGTGGTGCTGGGTACCTCCTGGAGTCACACACACACACACACACACACACACACACACACACACACACACACACACAGTATATCCTCAGACACCCTCTGGCTTGCAGGCAGGCAGCCATTACCTGGAGATTGTATCAGTGTCAGTTTGTGGGGGATTCTTGCTCCCTGGGGTAAAGCACAGAGGGCAGGCGCCTGATCTCTCTGTGAAATGTTAATGCAGAACAAAACAGGCTGAACTCTGAGTGTAGCAATATGTGGAGCCCCACTCATTGGTTAAGAAACTCTATCCCCTTTAGCATCAATTGGCATGTGACCAAGCCCAAAACAAATCAGACAGCTTTGAGCGCTTTGCAAAGATTTTTAAGCACACATTGATGGTTCCACAGTCGGATCACTGAGGCATGCTTTCCAGTATATCTACAGCGCTCTGCCTTCATTAGACTGAGACAAACATCTTGCATTCAAGCTACAGTAAGAGTGTTCATTAGCACTGGTATTTTAATTTTGAAGACAGTAAATTGGCCAAGGAATGCAGCTTGTTCCTTATCAAAGGCTTGATGACTGGGATCTGGGAATGCCTTGCTTTGTTGAGCGTTTAGTTTATCTGTCCCATAATTGCACATTGTAAAACTGTCTTCGGGGCTTCTTGCTATCCCCAGTGGCCAATGTAACCATCTGGCCCTCGCAAAGATCTGAGCAGGAAGTTATGGGAGACGTAAGAGGATAGGAACTCTGATAATGGCTATTTAGCCTCACATGAAGCTGGCTGATTCTTCGGCAGTCCCGTCATTGTCTGAAATACCTGCCACCGCATGTTAAGCAACCTTGCCAAGGTTGTCAATCTTAATGGTTCTTTTCTGCAGTGAGACGCTCAACAAAACGTGAACAAGCTTTTCAGGTTTTTTGCATGATCCACCCTGCATTGGTGCACAGGTGGAGACCATGCTCACTACTATGTTACTCGACCTTGTATAAATGGTTCATTGAATCAGAAATTCTGGCATCTCTTTACCTATGTGCAGGTGGATAGAGCACACAGCCAAGTCTTTGTGCACGCTAGCATTACAGTTTCACTATGGGGACCACCTGCCGTATTCTTGCACAAATATGTCTCTATGAGTGTATGTGTCAAGTGCATGACTTGGTAAAAAACCCACATTTTTCATTATTATACCTTTATGTTGCTGATCTCTTGTCATTTCAGGGCTTGTAAGGTTATAAAGACACATGTTCTACGTCTGCCTTCAACATCCCTTTAACAATAAATCACTCTGTTAACACATAAGAGCAGGTGGCTGGCAGCCGCTTACCAGCCCAGTCACACAGTCCGATTGTACGGGATGGGAGCGCGTGTGATTACATTCAGCATCCCTGCCTGCTCAGAGGGCTTTCAGAAAGCTGGAGACAGACACAGTGATATTAAGACAAGGAGGTCCGAGGAGAGTCACCCCTCTCAGGGCACCCCCTCTGCACAGATCCCTCTTTATGCTCCTGTTTATTATGGTCCGAAGTAATCCATGCCTTGTGCACTACACCAGAGCTGCCATATGTCAACATCTTGCTGGTGGTTTGCAGGGTTCCAAACAACAGATAGGGTGCACTGAACCTACCATGTAAACTTTATAAAACACATTCAGCAGAACTATAATTATTTACAAAACCAGAGCATGGGAATATTTTTAGTAAGGGTGGAGGGATTTTGGGGGGTTTGTTGCACTCGGCCTTTGTGATTAAAAACTTAATTAAGAATCAGATTTCACGCCTTGTTATGAAGACACTTTCAAAGCGGATGGCTGGTTTGAAATCAAAGGAGCGCAGAACGCTGTATTGTATATGAGTGTTTAGAGTGCTCAGCTTTTCCCGGAATGGCTAACACACAGGTTTGTGTGTGTCAGCGTTTCACCTTCAGTGTTTAGTGCCTTAACGGTCTAATGGAGGGTTCTGCAAAATTTAGTCCACCTTTCCGTAGAGCAGGCGTGGCAAAAGCGGGTGGGGAGAGGGGTTGTTGGTGAGGAGTGAGGGGGGTTATTTTTGTGAGCACCCCTACAATGCTCCACCTGTGCCTCAGCCATACCCCAGAGGACCACCCACTTAGGGAGAGAGAGGGCAGTTGAGAATCCCTATAACCTCTTTGGGTGGGCAATAAGGCCTTGCGCTGAAGTAGAGTGTTTGAGACAACTGAAAGACTCAGGAGGAACGACTCTCAGCGAATACTATCACACCACCAGCGAAGAATAGCGAGTGCTGGTGTGAATTAAAGAGGTGCTGCATCGGGGCAGCCTCTGTGCGTGTGTGTGTGTGTGTGTGTGTGTGTGTGTGTGTGTGTGTATGTGGTGGTTGTAGTAGTGCATGCATGTCCATACTGTGTGTTGGTGTGAGTGTGTGAAGTTGATTCTAAGAATAAGGAAAAACGCAGGACTTTATGTTTGGGCCTTGGCAATTACATGGTGGATTTACAAACCTGTGTTAATTTCATCATAAAGATCAGTGGAATTCGAAGGCACCATGCTAGACACCATCCTATAAATATCAAACTTTCACAAATTCTTCAACACTTCAAGACGCTCCTCTCATCCCTCTCGTCGCCACTTTCAGGGTGAATTTCATGCAGATGACCATGGCCATTAATAACTGTCAGTTATGATACCAGCATGAAACAGCGAACACCAGATGAGTAGCAGGCCTCTGCAGAAGACACACTGAGGGCTCAAAGGTCAAAGACACACTTCACCGTTACTGACATAATGCTGAGCAGGTTTGGTGCAGAGAGAACTCTTATGGTAATCTGAAACAAAGTCCAAGTCTTTGTTCAATGGTGGGCAAAGTCTGATATGTTGTATTTCCTAAAGATTGCAGAACATTCTTAATAAACCAATGTTTATAGCAACAGATTGATCCCTTCAGTCAGGTTTCCTTTCAAGCTAAACATGCATTTGAACCTGTTTTGTCAGAGAATATCATCACCCCACAGATCCCGCTTTGCACAGCTGTGTCCATCAGTGCTCCCCGGGTGTTTTCAGTTTTAGTCACTTTCCTAAGTAGGCTAGATATGGCACTGAACATAAAAGTAAGAGACATAAACCTCCTTATCTGAGGACATAAAGCCGGAGGTCAGTGTTTATTAAGGCCTTGTTTGACCCTGGGGGTTTAAGATGTCATTATGCTTCCATTGAAGTCCTTATCAGATGATCGCAAAACATCTGAAATCCTCTCCTCCTGCATGTTTTTTGACAGCGAAATTTGGGCGGAATTGTGTCTGACAATTTTTTTAACTGTCCAACTTCAGGCCCACTTACTGCAGCATTTGGCAGGTGTGTGGAAGTAAGAAAGTAGGCTTGATTTTAACTTTACAGAAGTACTCCTCTCATGTTTATATGTGCAAGGATTCCCTTTTTGACTGATTTCTACACCAGCAGGCTTCTCTGAGTGTGGCTGTTAGCTACAAACACTTTTGCTGATTGACATGGTTGGAGGATACATCATAAGAAATAGTCAGTTTTGAGCACACGCTAGCCTTTAGGGTTCATTCTGCGTGTCCACTTTAACAAAATAAAGAGAACATTAAACAAAAATACACATCTGCCATTTACAGTACCACATGCTGCATCAATCAATGCTTGGGAACCAAAGATCTGGCATGAATAACATACAGCATAATGTAAATTCTAACATCTTTACATTGTAGGCAATTCAGGCTGAGAGTCAGTGTAAATGAAACATAATGGCGAGGTGTAAGGATGAGGGTCTGCGTGTGTTTGCTTGTATCTATCTTTGCTTATACGTATGTGAGTGATTGATGGCTGAGGAAAGAGGTGAAGGCCTCCTCCCTGGTGGTCTGGCTGGGCTCTTAGCCACTGTGCAATGATCGCTGCTGCTGCTATCCCTGACCCACATCACCACATCATTGACACTAAACCGACCGCCAATCTCCCGTTGGCCCACTGCCTTTGGCACCATCAGCGCTGGAGCTGTTTGGATTATCACCCCGCTTCATTATGAAGACTGAACAATAATGAAGAGGAACACTGTATCCACAAACTACAAGGTAAAGTTTGTTTGTCTATCATTATTGTCAGGCTGACTGATATTTTCCTGGCTTTATAAATGTGGTGCGCAGTGCTGCACAGGCCAACCCTGCGGTGCACGTGTTAAGTGGCAAACACAGGGAGGATAAAACAGCTCAGGAACACTATCCCATGTTCAAATAAACAGAGGTGTGTGGGGTCTGAAGGACAAACACACATTCATTAGGTGTCTTGGTGCCTCCAGACCCGTAGTGTTTGCCCAGTGATGCACACACACACACACACACACACACACACACACACACGTACACACAAACACATGCACAGTCTCCCTTACGCTCTTTTTTATCTCTCATTCTCTCGTTTTCTCAGACATACACACTCATACGGAGTCCAACCCCCAATTAGACAATCAAACAGCTCCACTGACCCTTAGCTTCTCTGGGATTTGGAGTTTACACCCTGACATGGGCCGCCCATTCCTGTTTACCCGAGGAACCTGACTGATGGATTGTATTGTTTGGCCTTTCGCAGCTATAATTGGCTTCGTTGTATAGGTTAAAGCTTGGGATATATTCTGCAGACCCCAAACATGCCACGCATGGCCTCTGGGTCAATAACACTCATATCAGTCCAGGGCCCCCTAAATGGTAAAAAGGTCAGGAGTGAACATTGCTGGCTCACTAACGACATCAGTCGGTGGCGATGACTTCACCATCTGACCCCCCCTCCGTGTCTTTGCTCCTGAACCAGAGTCTCAAGCTTGGCCAAGTATGCCTCCTAACCCCCCAGAACCCAGTAAATATTTAGCCAGGACTCCACACTGTGACACACAGCCAGTCCAAACAACCTGCTAAACAATTATCATTGGCATAATCTGTATACTGCACTGCCTCCTTTATGTATCCATGTGTCAATATAGTATTTGGCTTTAAAACACAGCGGGATATTTTGTTAACTTGAAATGTCAAATTGTACTGACTGTGTACTGACTGTCATTCTGACACCACAGAAAAAGAAAATATACATTTCAAGCTGTGAAGTCCATGCTATAAATGATGCCCAGGGGTTGTGTGTTTGTGTGTTTCTGCGCTCACTAGCAACATGGTACCACAAACATAAGAACTCTCCAATTTCTCACAAAAAACAAGCTGGATGGACATAAGACGGTCAGTCTCAAATGTGGGGCCAGAAACACAGAAAAGGTGACTGATAGCACAGGAAACCCAGAGTGTTAGAATAACATTGAGCAGCTCCATTGGGCAAGTTGTCGACAGTAACACTGACAGTATTATCTATAATTATACAACCAACCTGACACAGCTGCAACACAAGAAACTGTCCAAATGTATGATTTAAAACAAAATTTAACCCAAATTGCAGCATAAAATCAGGCAGAGACTCATAGTTTTTACGTTAGGGTTGTACACTAGATTTACAAAAAAAATAAATGTTTGAGGTAAGAGGGAGATCCTTTTGACTAATGTTATGATGGAAAATAATTTGGTCGTGTGGATCTACAAGAGTCATAAATGACTAACACAGCGGTTGCTAAGCATGTAACAAAGACAGGTACAAACACATGACACCTCTCCGTTTGGCCACTGGTGAAGTTGTCACACTTGGGTATGCAAACATTTGCTAAAGTATGGCTTCCTCTCCTCTGCTGGTTGCTAATGAGGCTGCAGGCACAGTGATTTAAAGATGCTCATCATTTTGATGTTGATCTTGGAAACTTTGCCATTTCCAATAAATGTGATGATCTTCCTGAATTTTTTATGTGTTCAAGTTTGTGTTACGCTCTCAGGTTAGCACACCGGAGGCCTACAGCAGTGATGAATCAATGCGGAGCTCGGCTGCCTGCTTACAGTAACTGAGCTGTATTCCAACAAAGATTGTATCCTGTGACTGTGGGTACCCATAATGCTGTGCTGTTTGTGGTAGCCACCCAAAGTCAGCTAAACAGACAATACCATGTGAGCACGCAATATGACTCTAACTGCACATCTGATGCATAAGAAAGGAAAAAAAAAGTTTGGTACATGTGCCAGATGGAAAGTAGCTTCAATAAAATGTGGAGTTATCTGATTGGTGAACTCACACATTAAAGGTCCAGCGTGTAGGATTTAGTGGCATCAAGCGGTGAGCTGTAGATTCACAACCAAGCGAAAAACCCCTCGACTCCCCTCCCCTGCAATGGCTGCTAACAATGTGAAAAATTGCTCTCTAGAGCCAGTGTTTGGTCTCTCTCCATTCTGGGCTACTGTAGAAACATGGAAGTGCAACATGGTGGACTCCATGGAAGAGGACCTGCTCCCCCTGTAGTTGTAAAGAATTGCGAGTATTGTTTTCAGTTTTTTCCAATAGATCCCCTAAATCCTACACACTGGACCTGTGGATGTACCTTCTTGCACTGGCAGTGCAGAGCAGTGTTTCATTGCATGAATCCCAAATTGTCCCTGTCTTGATTTTTACCACAACACACATAAAAATGTGCATCATAAGTACACTCTCCTGGTTTACTATTGATGAGAAATGTAAAACAAACATCTGTTTGAGTGGCAGAGCTCATTCTTGACCTTCGTACACCCTGAAGACAGAACCTTTACAGACCACTATCAGAGACCAGTACTATAAACACATCTGTAGAAGTACTTTTTCCCCTCCCTGACCTCCCTTTGATTATATGTCATCTGTACAGTAACGCAGTAATCAACTCAACTTAATTACAATGACAAACAGATCCAAGAGAAAGTTAAAATATTTGTGATGCAAACTAAGGAATGACTGATGAATAGTACAATGTTTATTGAATGTATTAATGTGCAGAGTATTTTCCCCCAAACACACCAAAAGTGACTTCTAAAAGCTTACAATCAGCTCTTTCCAAAAGTAACTACGTAGGTACTGGTATTGATCCACAAACCAATCAGAACATCTGTATATATACAGCATTGTTGTCATCCCTATTCAAGAAGCAATAAAACCCAAATTTATTGGCCATCATGTGTTGTAATGTGTACCAAATGCTCAGGCTGCTGCAGGACAACAGAAATCAGCAGACAACCGAAAGACATCTCCTCCCTTGAATAACTGCCACAGTTTATTCATTGAATAGCAAAATAAATGCACAACACTTGAAGAGCACAGTATAAAACATAAAGCAAGCTCAAGAGTGTTTGAACATTACTGATGGGATCCAACCGCAACAGCACTGTCCAGTTGACCACACAAATATTTGGAGTACGCAGTGATACTTGGCAGTCCGCTTCTCCTTGAAAGCGCATGCAAGCCACAGGTTGTGAAAGACTGGTAGGAAAAAATCCACTTTCCCAAGGAAGCACAAGTGTTGAAATGCATCTGAATGTTGCACAGTGGTGCACAAATGATTTATGATCAATCTATCCTCTAATATGCTTGCTGGTTTATCTCACCAGCATTTGTTGGATATCAGAATTCACAGAGCTCTTTTGGTGGGCTGAGTGCACCACAAGAACATAAAGGCTCAGTTCATTTAGCATCTTAATAAAAAACATGCCATATGGCTTCTATGTCTTGGCCTGTAAAATCATAACAACCTTACTAATCAAAGACATTGTGTCAAAGGAATACTGATTCCAGTTGTGGCCTAATGTTGGCAAGACACCCCATTTCCTTCTTTATATTCTCCTGCCAAGGGCTGAGTAAAAAAGTCAGCCTTTTACAGCGAATTAGCACAAACTGTACATCTATGAGCATCAACGTCAAACACCTGCTCATGCAGGCCACCATGTGACTAACAGTATTGCTGTTCACAATTATGTATAGTACTTGTACCAGATGGTTTTCAAAGGAGAGCCCTAAAATAAAGGGATGGTTCACCAAAATGACAAAAAACACACTTTTCTCACTCACCCCTTTTTGTATCGAGCCATGCAGAGAGTTTTGGGCTTTTTCCAGTTTTTTTATTTTTTTTTGAGAGAGATCAGTGTATAAGATTTATCAACACTACCTAAATATGAGGCAGATGAATGGAATTTCATTTATGCTGTTCACATAATCAAAACAAGACTAAGAGTCAAGAACCATGCTAGCAGCTCAGTGAGGCTGTAGGCACTGTGGTGCTTTGAGCATAGGAACATGCCCGCAGTGCAATGCTGCCGTGGTTATGGAGTACAGGTATGATGTTTTCCATGTTTCCTATGATGGTGGCAATAGAAGAAATGTCCTGAGACAAGGAGACAAATGTCTGTACCAAACTGCATGGCAATCCATCCAGTAGCTGTTGAGGTACTTTGGTCTGGACCAATGTGGTGGAGTGACTGACCCAACAACAGACCAACATTTCCATCCCCAGAGCCTTGCAGCTACTTAGTTCTTTCCAGAACCAAATGCAGGTTACTCTTCACCATCCACAAACCTCACTGTGGATAGTTTTCATTGGAGCTCATTTCTACTGCAGACATAATGCCACTGAAAACCCTTGACAGTGCGTCCTGTCGATCAGGCCGTTGATGCAGCAGGCTTCGTTTTTAAAATCTGACCGCAGAGTTTGTGTCTTTCCGGCCATGCACAGAATTCAAACCTCTGCTAATAGACTTGTTAAATAAAACATGCTGCCTTACATCCAAAACGCTGCCTCTCTGACACAGAGGGGATGGATAAGCAGCAGAAGGAAACATTTTATCAGCGTCTTTGTACATCTCCAGTCATGTAAGTATACTTAAAGTCCTTGGTGGTCCAATACTGCTATCAGCATCTGGAATGTAGCACAGTGGGGACTGCACCCAAAACGTTCTGTTCTGTATCTTTGCAATTAGCTGAAGATAAACTTGGGTTTTACACTGTCCTGATTTATCCTTTGTTTCTTAAGTTATTTACAAAATGATCTTTCCCACAAGAAAGTACAAACATGAAGCCTGTGTTTATGCTCACTGACTTTCGCTAATTTGTTGTCTGCTTTAAATGGCTATGAGGGGAGTATGAAGATAATGAGGCCGTGTTTATGTTTTTGAGTGTTTAATAGGCCTGCAACTGTTTGAGTGTTTTGTGCTCTCATGTGGATGGATTTACGCACATGTATGGAGGACATCTGCAGGTTTCAGACCATATAAGAGACAGCCTGTCTGTTCAAGCGTCAGTGTGATGGAGGGTTTGAGGAATGGGAGGGGGACATACAGTGGCAGACGGGGCAGCGACCCCATCCGTCTGAGATGAACCGTGCTGAGAGAGCTCCAAGGCTGCTCAATCACACAGTGTGTTTACATGCACTGTCTTAACAGGGTTACTGTCAGATTTTTTAAATGAGTTTGTAATGAGAAATGTGGTTTTCTCAATCAGGTGAGGAGATTAAAAGAAAAGTGGATAAAACAGCAAGATTCCTGCTAAAGACACACCATTTCTTAGCCATGTGTACCCATTGTTACTGGTAGCTGTTAATCCTTGTGTTCAAAACAACTCAAACTCAAACTCTAAAGCAGATGAGTCTCAATAAATCAATTTCCACGGCCGACCTTTAGACTGTTTGTAAAATTCAGGTACATTTGCACAGAAAGTAAAAACTGTGCTGTTCAGTTCAGAGCCTGTTCTCTTACTTCACCGTTAATCCAAATACTCATTCAGCTGCCTTTGCTCAAAATATGTTGGGAGGTAGGATAGAAGCTGTAGTAAATGTAGTAAACACAAATTTTACATTCATGGGCTTATGGCAGTGCATGTAAAACCCATTTTGTAATTCACCTTGATTTTTAATGGTAACCTGTTTCCTTGTGTGCATGAAAAACGTAGTGACTGACTCAAACCTGCCATCGCTGGGGCCAGCATGGAGACCACCTTCTGACACAATGCTCACGGGGCTGCTAATGAGAACCTTAAGGCCACGAGGAGGCAAAACACATCTGACTAACATGCAGTTGTGCATGACCAATCCTGAGACGCTGTAGCTATTAAAGTGTTCAGTGATACTTAAAGAGTAATAGCAGGGGCAAGGTGGAAATGCACCTGGACATAAATAATCAAACATGTTGATGTCACACTGAGTTTAGAGCAAGCAAGGTTAACAAAAGCAGTAGCGAATCTGGCACATTGCAGTTTTCAAGCTGTTGCATCAAAGCTACCACTAAATACCTTCCATGGCTAGTATGAACCAAAAACACAAAGGAGACCAGAGTTTGAATTACGTTTAGGGTGGCAATATGAAAATGTATACTGTAATAACTGGGCAGTGTTTTCTAGCAGACATAACTTGGACTAAGTGAAAGGGATTAGAACAAAAACATCCTGACAGGACAGGCTGGCACATTATAAAAATGACTCATGCTTGGTAACCAGATCCCAGACAAAGGGGAAGTTTTCACTTCGGCTTTTTGATAAAAAAGAACAAGGGCCAGACGAGGAAATATTACTCTGAAATGAGACCTCAAAACAATTCCCTGGGACAATAAAACACAGTGGGTTCCCAAACTGTGACCTTTGTATGGGGGGATGAAAGGAAAAAATCCCAAGACTGATTCCACACCACACCTAACTGCCTTCTTGGGAGCGCCTGTTCCATTCGGCTCTTTTCCTTCTGTTGTAAAATGATCCCAATGCAAAGAGTCTGAGTAAACCGGGATTTCACAATTGACCACAAGCCCTGAGAAAACCGTATAATGTCCACTTTTGAGAGAACTTGTGCAGCACAGCACTATCATACCAGTCATCCCTCCCAACTCATGCTGAGGACCACCCTGAGAGCCACTTTTCCAAATAATGGAAGGAATGAATAAAAAAACTTTCCATTTGCTTAATCTAAATAAGGGTGGAATTGATTAATCTGGCTGGTGTGTCTGCTAGCCTTTTTGTTTGAATGATAAAAGTTCAATATACAGTATGTGGCACTAAAGCAACACTGCAGGCAAGTCTCCTCAGACAAAATGTTCAAGTTTAGAGTGAGAATTGATGCCTTCCATATCCACCAAGCGAGCAGGAATTTGGGGTGTAAACTTACTGGCATGGTTCTTGATAAAGGCAGAAACTGCTCAGGAAAGGTGTGACGCTACTTAGATTTGAAACGGTGTGAAAATAATCTCTTAATAAGCAAATCTGGGACAGAAAAACAGCATCATAATTTCACGCTGCTTGATATCACCTGTTCTTCTTACCTCGCTGTTCTTCTTCACGCTAAATATTTTCACTTGAGCCGATCTGCCCAACGGCAAGTTGATATCCAGCTAATGACACTGGCGGGCCCTCATTTATCAAACACTTTAGACAGTAGATTTAGGAAAACACAGTCTTGCAGGTGCGCATATACATGCACATGCTCACACACACACAATCCTCTGCCTGGCTTGTTTGGATGCCATGAGATGAGAGGAGCACTCAATAGGGCCTACCTGATGGAGAGCCTGAGAGGCCAAGCAGGAACAGATGGGCTGAGGACGGCGGGGTACTGGGAATGAGGGAGCAAAAGGGAGGGAACGAAGGGAGAGAAGCATCGACAGTCAGGGACCACCATCATTGCTGCCCACACCAGACTACATTTACCACTACTCGCCCGCCCGCCACCATCCCATCCCACCAAATTCATTTGCAGCGCAGTCTCAACTGTAATGAATCTGCAATTTGCACACATGTACAGTGCCTAACATGGTACTACTTTTGGGATCCTTAACCCCCGATGGAAACATTTACAAACAAGTGGCCACAAAGAGTCATCAATCTGCACATTAACCTCTTACTTGCCTTCGGGGGATTGTGCTATTCTCTATTATAGGGTTCAGAGACGACCAAAGAAACTGAAACGGGGAGGAAATGGAAATAGTTCCTTTCAAAGCAGACTACAGAGGCAATTAGCCAAGTACTAACAGGACCAAGCTATGGTCACTTCAATCCTTCTCTTCCTTTGCTTAAAGATTAAAAAAGACATGATCAAAGTGAAAGATCTGAGACCCCTGAGAGGTAGAATGACCACTTTAAAGCTCCCCGGGTTAGAACCTAAACAGTCGCTGCGCGTACACATCTGGAAAGGCATCTATCTGAAGCAAGCCAATGCTGCCGTATTCATCTCCCCGTGGCTGTGCCATCATATTTGTGTGTATTTGTATGCATCAGGCATTGAGCATCGCGTAAACAGCGACATGACACTTCATCTTCTCTACTTGTGCAACCCGGAATGTGTCTCGTGCCACCGCGCTGGGGAGCCCTGGGTGGCTTCAGTTACTCATGCCATGTGTATACTTTAGACAAACAAGGCCTAAGGACACTCCAGGGTGGTACAGAGGAAGGAGGGGTGAGGAAGCTAAAGGCGAGGTAGTGTGGTCCGATGGTTGAAGCCAGTGATTTAGAGGCTGTTGATACCGGGCAGACAGCCCAGGCTCAGTCACTGACTCACAGTAGATGACGCTGCATAAGTCACTACACTTAAAATGTCCTCATGTGTTTAGAAATGTTCAAGTGGAAATCAGGCGCGCTCACACAGCTGGAAATCGCTACTGGATCTGATTTTCTTGTTTCTCTCTCGCTTTTCCCTGAAGCTTTCATAAACAGATGGCAGAGGCTCATTAAGCTGTTGTCAGGACTATTAATGACATTGTGAACACTTTCCGAGCTCTGTACGCCTTAGGGCTTGCGATTGCCAAAGCTGGGCCATTAAAGAAGGTGTGAGAGTAACACAATGCTGCTGTGTGCTGCAAGGTGAGGGATGACGGCCATGAAAGAAAAGTACACACATGGTTGAATAGCTGTTAGCAGTGGGCTGACGTTAATGATTTCATGTTCGTTGTGGAGCTGAGAAAAATGGTATAATGTAATGTGATTTTCAACACTTTAGAACTGGACGGTTAGAAGACTTCGGATGCTTTGACTCTTAAATGCAACATTGCATGTATACTAAATGCATTGTATACGCTCCAATTCTACACCTAATTCTATGGTAGAGGAGAATACACTACAGATATGACTTTCAGATAAGTACTTGCCGCTAGTACTACTTTCAGGTAATACCTTTGTGATACTTTCTATGCAAATTGTGAGGCTGTTATTAGGCACAGTGATGCTGATGCTAACATCAACACAACGAGAAGGCTAACGCTGATATTAAGCAGGTATAATGTTTGTCATGTTCACTACTTTAGTTTAGCGTGTCAGCATGCTAACATGTGCTAATTAGCACAAGTACAGCTGAGGCCAAAGGTAACGTCATTAGTTTTTGAAGGTAATTAGTCATAAACCACAGTATTAGACAAACTGAATAAATCGGTTGTTTTGAACTGATACTAGGCGAATGATGGATGACAAGTCAGGGAATCAATCAATGAACTGTAATCAAGTGATTATAATTCACTCAGAGGGAAATATGAATGCGTGCTCCAAATTTCATCACAATCCATCCAAAACTTGTTGAGACATTTCTTTCCAAGCCCCAAATGTGAACCTCATGGTGGTCTGAGATCACCAAAGTCACTCAGATTCATCCTCTGAGGACCATGAATGTCTGTACCGAATTTAATGGCAGTCCATCAAATTCCCATTGAGATATTTCAGTTTGGACTAAAGCGGTACAGAATTATCACCGAGGCTGAATTTCTTATTCAAACATTTCAAAATCAACAAAATGACACGAGTTTAAAATAGACTGATTCCAATATTTACAGCTATCTGGAAAAGACGTTCTGTTCCGTTCATGTTCAGAGATTTTTAGTGAGTCAAATAACGACAAAAAAAATCCTTCATTTCTTGCAGCTCCACAGATGAATTGTGCTGGACCTGCAGCTAAGTGTTGGCCACCTCTAACAACACTGGGAGACAACTTTCGGTAGACTTATGAACTGTGAGGTGTGAGGTAGCGGTTTCGCCAGCTTGCAATGGAAAAACTGAAAAAGCACAAATGGAGTTCTGTCATCGGTCCTGTTGTGTATGCTCATTATTACGATTCTGAGTTATGAAGCAAACAATGCAGACCCAGAATCGACAGAGAGAACAGAGGAAACTTTCAACATCTCCTCAGTTTGGGAAACAGTGGAGGCGGCAATGAGAGCTTGCAGAGCTACAGGCTCATGTTGTTGATCCTTATGTGGTCACACGCAAACCTAACCATCATCCTCTGGGATATCCTCTCGGAGGGTCAGACGCTGAGTGCATGAGAATTCCCCAACTGACCCTGCAGAAATGAAAGGGCAGAGCAGGTGGTGTCTTTTCAGGGAATTTTCATGTTAATATTTGCATCAATAGTGTGTTACATGCGTGATCCAAATGAGGCAAATTAAGGCAAAGTGAGCCTCATCTCCACACCTGACGTGATGCAATGAACGTAATAAACCCAAATGACTTTTGAACAAATGTGGAGAGCAAATGTTGCAAGAGAAGACATTTTATATGGCTGTTTGCTTATTTCTTCATGTGTATGCGTGTGTGTGTGTGTGTGTGCTTTGAGCCTGTGCTTCACCAGGACTCTGTCAGCTTAGAACTGCGGTCTGTCGAACTGTGATTCTCTCTAATGGTCTATCTCTCCCAGCAGATGTACTCCTCTTTGCTCCACAGCTGCATCCCACATGTTTTCACGCTGTTTGACAACGCAGTTATATTCTTTTTCTCTGCGAGGAACTCTAGCGGTGGTGGTGGTGGTGTTGGTGGCAGATTCCTTCTCTGAATATGGTCTTGTTCCTTCCCTCCTTTACATCCAGAATACTGCAGTAGCACTTTGGCTATACTTGGTCCTGAAACGTCTCCAGTTGGGTAACGTAAAGAATGTGGAGGGTGGGGGGTCAGATCTGGCATGGTCTGCCACGGCTTCATAGCACACACAGTCATTTCCATAATTGCCCACAATCAAACCAACCCCTCCTGGATTCCTCCCGGTCCAGATTCCTGCAGATAAGCTGAGCTGGGGCTCTGGTGAGTGCCGGAGACCCCCAAGTAAGAACAGGTGCCGCTAATGTAACTGATTTCAGATTCTCTGTGTATCCCAAAAAAGGGGGGCAGTTGTTTCTCCAGTAATTGCCATGGCTGGACATTCCCTTTTGGATCGCTATCGGGAGACTTTTCTGAAGAGGGGAATGAAAGAGGATTTGTCCCACATTTGGTTTGGTATTATCAGGAGCCAAATTAAGATGACCTACAGTATGTGCAACTGCACAGGGCAACAAATTGCTGGGCATGGAGTCACAGCGATTGATTCACATTTTTGCTGATTTTCCACTGCCTGACACATGTAATTCTTCATTCTGTGGCTACCAGAATAAACCTTTTAGACCATATTTAGAAACAAAGTCAAACACCCATGACACAGTTTGTGATGTAACATAATACTCCATTTTCATAATGTCAGTGTCTTGAAGAAATCTCCATGCCTCTCTCAGAAGCGCAGTTATTCGCGAGCGGATAAAAAAAACAACAATTTATGGATCATTTTTCAAATATTTTTAAGACTTGGCTCACGGACATGGCCATGAAGTAACTCCAGCAGTGGGTATTCACCTTCTTTTCTTATGTAAAGGTACCAGTAACACAAGTAAAAAATAAATCATGCATTCAAAATCTTGCAAAAGTACACAAAAATTAAAAGTATTAAATATGCAAATGAATGGATACCTATAAGAATTCTATTTTTATATATTATAGCATTGCATTATTACTACTGATGCATGAATTTTGCAAGAAATCAGAGTTTATGTACTGTTAATCTATACCAAGGCATCATATATTTCACTACGTTTTATACTAAAATCTGAACCTGCAGAGCAACTACATCTGCCAAAAGATGTAGACGAGTAAAAAGTGCAGTACTATCCGATAAAATGTGGTGGAGCAGAAGTATAAAGAAGCATAAAATACTAAATGATACATAGCAAGTATCTTAAAATTCTGCTCTTTTGGAGTAACTGTACTTAGTTACATCCCACCACTGAGCATGAAACAGATTTCCAGCTGCCACAAAGAAATTAGAAACAGAGAAAGAGGTTTACAAGACTAAAGCTTGGAGATTATTTGTTTGCAGGAGGGAAGAAGAGATATATTTTATGTATATATGCATATACATAAAGACACACGCGCGCACGCACGCAGTATATATACGGATGGGGCAGGGAAGTCATTTTCCTCCCTGGATTATTCGGTTATTAATCAAATAATAAGTGGTTTACTCTAGTTTTCGTCGCACATTACAGCCTGACGTACACTCAGATTAACACGTTTCTTCATTTTCTCGGCGGACCGAGCCCCGCAGCGCGCCTCCAGCCGCCTCCTCCTCTCCGTCCTCCGCTCTACCAGGTAACTGTTTACCTCGACGTGGACGCGACTGTGGCCACACGCGCGCCCCCGCGGAGTCATACGTCACCGTGCTCGCTCCTCTTCTCGCGCGCTGGTTAAAAAGAAGGAGGAAAGAGCACGCGAAAACATGTGAGCGGTCTGAGGACTTTAGTGAGAGACAACTTTTATGTCTTATATGTTTTTTTTTTTTTTGACCCCGTGCATGCACAACCCGCCGTGCTGTGCTTTAAAGGAATTACATCTAAAGGAACGTCACGGCTCTTTGGCAGTTCACGGTGTTTTTTGGGTTTCTGACTTTTTGGTTCATCAGGATAAATTGTTGTTGTTTTGCTTTTATTGTATTTTTTTTAATTTCTGAGTCGCAGCATATAAGCAGAAGCAAGAATAATTTATTTTTGAACACCATTCTTTATAGCAGTGAATCAAATGTAGGACACCTGCTCTGACAAACAGCATATTTTTAATTTTTTGGAGTAATTGGCTTCTGCTGCTTGGAGAAATATAGCCCAAATAAAACAATATATATTACATTGCTAGTTAACCCCAATCTTTTGAAAAAAAAAAGAAAAAAAAGGGGGGGGTCATATTTTGTGGTATTTCCTTGTTGCTGTTATATTTTCATATATATATATCTGGGTTTTTTTTATATGACTTTTTAAACTATGAAGCATTTGCAATTTGTGCTCGTCCTGGCCATCGCGGTCAACGTGTGGGAATGTGGGGACGCAAAATTCGGCGAGAGGGGAGAAATTAGCCCCAGGAGGAGAAGATGTTACGACGGAAGCCTGCCCAAGCGGCTGAAGAAAAGGGAGCGAAAAGTGCTGCTTGACGGCAGCAGCAGCAGCAGCAGCGGAGAAGTTTGCCACAGGTTGTACCCCCGAGTGTCCTGCTGTCCCACCAGGAGAGCCGCCTATCAGATCCTGCACCGCAGGGATGCCAGGGTAGGTCCACGTCCGTCCACCGCGGTGCATTCTCCTCAGATTAGGGGTCCGGGGTTTACTGCTGAAACGCCCCGGGTGATGCATTTACAGCCTTTGTGTATTGTCATTCTGCGTCTTATTGCCGACAGCTGAATTTTGGGATGGTCGGGGGGGATTGCTTTGGGCTGTGCTGCTTGTGGGGGACAAAAAGTCTTATTTTAGCATTCCTACAGGGACATATAACGTGTCTATGGGTGCTCAATGGTAGGTGATCTCACCAAACCTTTGTTTTTTAACCGTTACCTTGTAAAACCCCCATTTGTGACACGCGCCGTGTCTGTACTGTTATTTTATCGTGGTTTATCATATTCATATCTTCTCCTTAATTCGCTCCTCTTTTCTCTAACCTGCTTCTTCTGTAGCCCACCTGGTCTGAAACTAACTCGAGGTTTCGAGGATAAACCGTGTTTTTGTTTTGTTGCCTCGCTTCACGCGACGCGGCGCAACTCGAATTCGCCTCTCCGTTGCGCTTCGGCGTTACCATGGTAATCACTCGCCGATTTACGTTACTTCTCGCCGCGGTCCGCTCCAACTGTCAGCAGAAAGGGGTGCTAGCTAAACTGTCGAACCGCGTACCCGAAAAGGTAGGAGCCCGGCTGCACCTTTTTATCAACCGTCAGCAGTTTGTACCGCACCTAGAAGCTGTTAGCGAACTGTTCTGTTGTCTGTTTAACGTCCATTCGCGGTTGTGCGGCGTTAACGTACAGGAGTTTGTTTGCCGTACGTGTTATCCGTAAGCAAAAAGTTCCACAAAATGCGCCGTTTACATAACACTCTCGACCGTTATGGCGTCGACCGAAGTTAAATACGTGTTTAATGTCATATAAGGTAGGTTTTTTAAAGCTCTGCCCGGGTTCCGCGCGGAGGGAAGGCGGAATGAAGCGACTGTATGAGCCAAAGTTGTCGCGGGTTCCGTCGGATCCTCACCGGGCCATTCTCATGTAAACCACCCCCTCGAATCATTCAGTGGCTGGGTGGTATCTCACTTTGTGTTGCGACAAAAAGCCATATTGCATCATTTAATTTGCTCAAGTCATGCAAATAAGAGGGGGGGAAACTGAATGGGGCGAACTCGACTTCTCCTCCTCCCCACTACACTGCCCACACACGGAGCCTTTTCTGATTATGGCAAAAGAATAACAACAACACCATTGTGTTTGTTGGTTTCACTAATGGGAGAAGCTGGAGAACATCACTCTCCCCCCAGTCATCACCCTGTCCAAGTGTTAATGCCTTTGAGAGGGTGTGTGTCCTTCACTATATCCCCCTGCCAGCCAACTTACACCTACTCCCTGAGGACTAGTGCTTTGTTTCAGCTCAGTGTTGCCTGCATCAGGTCTCTCTCAGTCTCTCTGGCCGTATGAGGTTTGCAGAGCGTCACTGATTTCTTGCAACCGAGTGTGGCATTGCAAATTAATATGTTTGTTCCGGCAATTTCATCGGTAAAAGCCATTATGCAGATGCTATCGTAGAAAGAAGTAATCCTTCAACAGCTGTACTCCCATATGAAGTGGTGTGTGCAGCTTGGTGTGATGCCAACTTCAGAAAATGTCATTTAAACGTTTGAAACAGCCTGCGGGTACATTAATGACGATTTTATTTTCTTACGCTTATAGCTCCGTGTTTGTTTGATTACGGCTTTGTTCTTGACCTGCTTTTGCATGTCCTCAGCAAAAGTGCAACAGCTGAGCCTCATTGCCATTTTCTCCTTCCTTTTGAGGAATGTACACACTGAGGTGCAGCAAAAGACAACAAACAAAGGTCCACTTGTTCTGGTTTGGATGATGGCAACATTGGAGCCCGTCCCAGCAACATATGGACACAGGGCATGGCTGAGAGCACACAAATGCTACTCTCCGTGGACCTTGTGCCAGCCCATGGCACACAGAATCAATGGGCAATTTAGAGCAGGAGGGCAGGCATGCCCACAACATTACATGGCATGAGTGAACAGGGCACGGAGACAGAGGAGCACACCACACATACAGGGTCATAGCCAGCCTGGAGCTCCCTTTTTGGGGAAAACGTCAATTAGACAGATAAAATATAGAACAAAAGTGGCATTCAGATCGGAGTTTAACTGTGGAACCTCAAACAGGCTGCAATTCATCTCCCCTCTTCATTCATCTGTTACGCTGTCTTTTGCGACCAGACTTTAACTGTACATTTTTCAGGTAGACCCTCAAGGTTTTGCCAGAGGTTCTGCCACCTGTTGGGTAAACACAGCTCTGGATAACTTAACCAAAGATCTTTTCCTCAGTTGCAGTCGTTTCTGCAGTCAGAATGAAGTGTAAGGCATCCATATGTTGGCCTTGGGTCCACTGGTGTAATTGACTTCGACAGACTGCTAATTTGTTGATACCAGAGTGGGAATGATGTGCCTGTCTATCTCTAAATTGGTGTTTACACATGGACCTCACACAGAGCAAAGCACTACCAGCCTGCCTGCCTGCCTGGCTGCCCAAGCAGCGCGGCTCTTGACCTGAAACAGATTACATTGTGTTTTATTACAGCTAATTTGTTATGTAAATAATCCTGCTAATTTCTTTTGGATTAACTCTTTGTATACTTTTGCGTAATGACCCCAAGTCAGGCTTTGAGGCTCATATTTGGCTTCATTCATTTTATGCCCTGAGATCTGTCAGACATGGGAATTGTAATTTGACTTTAACTGTTTATGAACTTGGGTAAGTAGGCAGTGAATGAGATGATTTCTGTGTTTATTTCTCCAAACAGACAGGGTGTTCCAACCTCAGCATTTAACAAATTGGTACCAAAGGCTACAGAGTTGGATATTGCAGAAGATGTTTTTATCTTAGGATAGAAATGCATTGTTATAATTCAGTTTGTGTACACAAGATTAAAAAACTCTAAAGAAATGTTTCAGTGGGAAAATTAGGAAAGATGCAATACCACCATAACAGTGATATTTTGCTGTCTTTGCAGTGTGAATGGTGTGAACCTTCATGCAGATCGTGGTGGAGATGCTGCAGACTTTCACATGATGGGAGTGACTGTCTGTCTCTCTCCTCATTCTGCATTGAACAGATGATGCTTTGAAAAATAAGGAAGTTGCTGTGTGAACAAACTGTTCAGCACTATAGCAACCCTAACAATAACTAGCCAAACTAACCACATGTCAGATCTGCAGATCATGTAGAATACAAACAGACTCCATGATGACACGGAGGCTGAACATATGGCGTGGCATGTGAAGTAATGGGTTCATGACATCTAGTGTTGCTTCTTGCCTTGTTGCCAGAACATCTTACAGTGTATATGGGAAAAATATGTTGTTAACTTACAGTTGTAACTTGTAAGTAAGTTATAACTTCAGAGTATTTGTGTTAAGTAGAGATCTCTGATGTTCTGTGTGGTAACTGGGGTGAGACTGGCTAATTTAAGGCTGTTAAATGGGAATGTCTAATGAGGGCTGGAAAGTGCTTAGGCATCTCTGTGTTTTATAGTAGGAATGATCTAAACATTTAAACAAAAACCATTTAACATTTTTTACACATTACATGGACTGATGTATGCATGTGCAACAAAGAAAGAAAGCAAGAGCTGCATGGAAACTTTTGAGGGCTAATATTCGCCTTAAAAAGGTCATTTGGACTCAGTGGGAACATTTGGAAACATCTCATTGTGTAAAGTTAAGGTTCTTGAAAATCTTAGACAGTGTCTTCATTTACCAGGAATTTATGAAAATTCATTTTTGAAAATGCACCCTACAATCTAAACTTTCCCAACTTCATAGCCTAATGTTTATGATGTCGTATGACCAAACGTCTCCAAATGGCTCGGCTGTGAAGTGAAGAAGTAAAAGTTTACAGCCCACCGTCTTAATCACCGGTCCTTGTTGCGTGTGGTCTCCAGATTTTCTCCACCAACAACACCGAATGTGGACGTCTCCTGGAGGAGATCAAGTGTGCTCGCTGCTCCCCCAATGCCCAGGTGTTGTTCCACTCCTTGGACATGGATAAGACGCCACACAGGGAGCCAGACCTGCCGCGGCTCTGCCAGGACTTCTGCCGCGAGTTCTACTACACCTGCAGGGGGCACATACCAGGTAATTACACAGATAATAATGACCATGAATGTGACTTGAATTATAGACCGTGTGTGGTTACCTGGTGATGCGCAAGCAAACATACACACATGAACAGAGTCAGTGAAAGTAGGAGAACGCTATGCTTTCACATTTCAGTGTTCTACGTTTGAAATGAAGCTGACGCGTCTGATTGGGATGAATTAAAATTCACAGCAGGCCTTATTTTTCATTGAGACTCAGCCTGCACATGTAGAACTGGCAGATTTTTGGACTTATGCAAGAAGTGGTGCGTCAGTAGTCTGGTCTGAATATTTATTTATCCAGCTCTTACCTCATCTGACCTCACCTCCATTTGTTGCTGAGCTTGTCTTACCCGTTTACTTGCTCACTGCCTCGCTTCTTGCTTTGCTGTTGCACTTAAATGCATCAGTAAAATTACTCGCCGCACACTGTATATATACTACACAGACACGACACCAGTTTGCTGATTAGTCTGCAGACTGATCTGGCACATTTGGTCCAGCAAATAGCAGAGCAATATTTGACGCAGTATTCAGTCTAGCTGTGTTTATGGCACCAGGTGCAAAAAGTTTTGTTCCCTCGTCTCTGTTAGGTTTAAAGGGATCATGCTAGTTTATTTTAATCAGCATAAATTTGCAAAAATTGACTTTTTTGAAGACCTCGAGCGTAGTAACAATACACAGATTTGAGGCATTTCCTGACATGTGAACGGAAAATATTTGAATTGCAAAGGTGGGTGTGAAAACAAATATCTCACATTCACTAACAAAAGCCAGTCCAGCCTGACCAGTGTACCAGAAAACTGGACTGGAGCAAAATGAACTATTTTATGACCTGTTCCTGGATACTGCTTACCAGACTCAACTCCTGGGGTTGATTCTGTATTCGGGATGCATAAGCACCCAAGCTGTGGTCTAGACATGACTGCCCTGCACCTTGCCTTCCTCAGACATAAACTGTCACTTAAAAACCTCTGTCTCATGTTCTGCCACCAGTATGTTTTCATTTGAGTAGTAAGTTCACATGAATGTAAACATAACTGAAGTGTTGCTTTACTGGGCCCTGTCATCTCTGACCATGAGCTCAACTATGAGATGGCAGAAACCACCGAACAGGGAAAAAACTCATCGATGCAACAGTTTTCCTTGTGGATACAGTTCTGCTAAATGATAGGAACCCTTCTGCCTCCTGAAAGCATTTGGTCTTCAGAAGAATTTCCTTTGAAGGGATGCAAGATCACAGGTACCTGTGCCTTCAGAGCGCATACCAAGCATGATCAAACACTTTTTGAGTGTCTTCTCTGCTCCAGCCAAGTCTTCTTCCAATCTCTGTCTCCACAAACTGATTAGATCTGCCGAGATTTGCAAACAGAGAGCAGTTTGAAACACACTTGTCTGCAACCCACCCACATGGTACGCTGCAGCTCAAGTCGAATATCAAACACACACATTCCATCTGAGTCCATCCTCGTCTGCATCTAATGGCCTGCTGGCGGAACTTGTGTAACACTTGAAGGACAATTAAGGGTAGCGAGTGGCGCTCCACAGAGCACAGAGAGAGAAGGGGTGAAGAAAAAAACTTGTCTGGAGGTACATTACTTGCTCATGAGCTGACAGACATATGGGCTCTAAGAGTCAAACCAAAAAAGCTCAAGAGAGGAATCCAGTGAAGAACCCCCCCTCTCTGCGTTCACCGTCGCACTCCTCCACACTCCCCCCCCCGTCCTCCACGGATCAGCATATGTGGTGACGAATGACACATTTATTTTTCTACAAAGGTTGTGTGTATGTAAAACTGCTGAAGTGCATCAAGATGTCAAGTACTTTGGGTGGGCCACCCAGGTTGCCTTGGAAGATAACCAGATGGAAGTATAACTTCAGCGCTGGGGAGCCGGGAATATGGATAGAGTTCTGTCTCTCTCTCTCTCCCTCTGTCTTTATTCCCTTCTTCACTCTCTCTCTTGTCTTTTTCTTTTGCATGCTCTTCCCCTTCTCTTTTACTTGGTTCATACTGTTTTCCAGTCTAGGTTTTTATGTGTGCCACATTACAATAAAGGTAGAACATGTTGCCGAAGCTTGTGGATCTAAAATGAAATGTTAAAATACAGAACTTACTAAATGCAAAAACGTTAATTAGACTGAATCCTATTGCAGGGGGAAATCTCTCCAGAAAAGGTATATGCTTTGCTTGCATAAGCAGTAAAAACTGTGTTTGCATTTTCAACTATTTAATACAAGCATTTCTTAAGTTGTGGCTCTGAATCGTGTCATACGAGGCAGTAACAGTGAACATAACCATAAGCATAAACAGACAATATGATGTGTCCTTAACTTTATCCAATTCAAATCACTGACCAAAGGTATTAAAATGAAACAGTAGCTTTTACAGCATCCATAACTGTCATCCTTCTCCCATGAACTTTCCGACCAGCCCTTGATTAGCCCTTGTACTTAGCCCCCATTTCTCCATAAAGACATTTACTGCCTTGACTCTCACTTCTGTGTGGAGGCCTCCCACCTTCCCCTCACTCCTCTCATATCTTCCTCCCCTTTTCACTCATCCCCCCACCCTGCACCCAAGGTCCCCAACCAGCATGGTTAAGATAACTGCAGACACAAGTAGGTGGGTGGTATAGCCAAAGCTTTGTGTGTGTGTGTGTGTGTGTGTGTGTGTGTGTGTGTGTGTGTGTGTGTGTGTGTGTGTGTGTTTGATCTTCATGTTGTGTTTAGATGTTTGAGGGGATATCCTATCACCTCCAGTATTTGGTGCGGTCAGCGCTTGCGGTCGGTGTGTGGCAGGAGAAGGAGATGAAAGGAGGGACAGGGAGAGTCCTGTTTGTGTTTTTATCACTGGTGTATTTGCTCTCCTCTGTCCTCTGAGGGATTGACTAAAGGAAACAATATTGGAAAGATTGTTTTTAGGTCGCAAAGGGCCTCCGAGACCCACTGCACACTTTGCTTTTTGCCGGGAATAATGTTGTGACTGCTCAGGCTGGAGGCGTAGCTGTGTGTGACTACATGTTTATGCAGATCACTTTTTGTTCTAGCACTGAAACATTTTCGGTTACACCAGCAGGCCAAAAGGAAATAAGGAACAATGTGATGGTAGTTTTATCTTGAATTCACATGCTAAATTAGTAGAATACAATTAGTAAGTCAAGCCAAGTCTAGTTAAGGCTTATTTATATAGCCCAATATTGCAAATCATAAATTTGTTTCAAGGGGCTTTTACAATATACACAGAATTCAACACCCTCTATCCTTAGACCCTTGCTTTGGATAAAGAAAAACTCCCCCAAAAAACCTTTTTAACAGACAAAAAATAGATGAAATATCAGGAAGAGCAACAGAGGAGGGATCCCTCTTCCAGGAAGGAAAATATGCAATAGATGTTTTGTGTACAGACCACCATAGTAAAATTACAGTGTGAACAATCAGGATTACAAAATTCTAAATAGATAGATGGAAACATGTTTCAAGAATATCGATTCAGGAGAAGTTGCAGGTACTGCCAAACAAACATGAGCTAAGCCTCACCGCCTCCTCTCTGCCGTGGAAGATTATTGAGACGAATGCATTCACACAGATAGGAGAAGGGATACAAACACACAGAGGGAGAGACAGGGACGACATGCACACAAGCAAGAGAGACGAGGGGAGGCTGACTCTGCTGGAGGACCAGATCCAAAACATCTGGAACGAGTCACCTACAGCCAGGGGAGAAAGAGGTCCCAGGACGGCCAGAGGTTCAGCACAGAGAAGCCTGAGTGAAGAGAGAGGACACGAAGGAGAAACTTGGCAGGGAGAGAAAAAGAGAGGGAGAGGTAGGCACACAGCCTGGATGTTCATGTGCCTGTGGGACGACAAACAACAAAGGGATATGGACCATAAGTATGAGGCTTAAAAGATTCATTGAGGCTGAGATCGACCTGCCAGAAGGATGGTAACAGGTGGCAACAGGTACAAGGCCAGAAGCAACAAAAGAACAAGCAAGTACCTACAGTTAACGCGACAAGATGAGTTCTAGGTTTGGATTTAAAGACCTCACTAGAATCATGTCTTGAAGTTACTCTTACTTGGTCAAACTGGTGTTTCTGCCAAGCAGAGCCAGTGACCAGCATGCTAGTTTTATCACAACAGACAAGATGGCCTCGACTTTAATAATGTGAGTATTATCATCCTTTACATGCTCATACATCTGAGCATCATCAGCGTAGCAGTGGCAGTTAATTCCACGACTGTGTATAATTTGACCGAGAGGTGAAATATAGAGAGAAAAGCAGAGGCACAAGAGCAGAGCCCTGAGGTACTCCATATTTCATCTCAGACAATTTAATTGTGTTATTACTATAGAAAATATATTGTGTTCTTCCAGATTTGTGAGATATTAACCATGCAAGAGGTTACAGTGATATATGGTGTCAAAAGCTGCATGGAGATCTAAGAATACAACCACCGAGGTGGAATCTAAATTCATATTAACCAGAAGATCACTCACCAATTCAATAAGTGCAGTTTGATTTGAGTGACAGGCACTAAAAGCATATTGAAAAGATTCCAAATAATTACTGTCAGATATGTGGGCCCAAGTTGCTGAGACACAACATGGGAAGCACTTAGGAACATCATGTCTTTGTTTACCAATACAAGCAAAGAGTATCTCTCTACCTGAAGACATTTTGTTTATTTGGAATTACATTATTTCATTTCACACGCTGTGCCCATGTGTTCCTCAGTAATGCGAAACAGTCACACCTGTTTTAAGGAAAGAAGAATTGATGGGGGCATTAAAGAAGATTTAGGGATCCCAAAGAACTGCAGGGATTGAAAAAAAACTCCAATTAATTGAATGAACACAGTTTTTCCAGGGAAAAGAACTTTTGACATGCTGATTTTATTAGGCGATATAAAGAGCTGTGACTCAATGTATTCCTCAACTTTTCTGTGCAGGGAGAAAAGATTTCTTACTTTGTCAGTTTAAATGTTTTGCTACAGTAAACCTTATAAAGTGAACTGTTTTGACGTGATAACATGACGATTTTGCATGATCTCTTCCAGTAAATGTGGGAGTTTGTCAGTCTTTCTCTGTTGTTTTTCTGATATGCAGTGGAGTTTTGTTTTTATTGATAGTTTGATTGGGGTTGTATCAGGGTGTGTTAAGGCTGTGTGAGCAGAGCCTCAGCTGAATGAGGGGAATATGACTTTGTTCCTTGAAAGGTCAGGGTTTTGTCATTTTCTGATGGTGAGTGTGGTGCTCACTTGCTTTAAGGTAGATGTCAAATGTTATTGTATTCTTTATATGAGGTGGGAATTGCTAAGTTTTTCTCTTCTCATGCCATGTCATGTCTTCCTTAATCGAAAGGAAACAAGACTGGCTGACAATGACTTTTTTTATCAGACACTCTGGTTGGGTTAGTCTGAATATGCAGTGTTTAAGTGCATAGAGGAAAGGCTCCCTAGTTGTTAAATTTAATCCCCTGAGTTCACTGCCAGGGAGACATTGCAGTAAAAATTGAAATACTCTGACTAGAGTTTGAATGGGATATCCCGTACAATAGTTCTGATAGTTCATACAGAAGACTCTGCTTGCTTTGTACCTCACATTAAAAGTCATGATGTAACTGCCTGTTGATCTTATATTCTGGGGTGAAGGTGTGTTTTTCTACATATAGCAGCACTCTGAAGAGCACTACTTTGGCCATATTACTAACAACAAGACACCAAGCCAACCATCAAATGACCCATGAACCAGCTGATAGAAGATCTTTTTAGTGCCAGAGAGGGAACATTACTGCCCAGATCAAAGCTCATCTTGCTTTGGGTGTATTTCAAGTTCTTTATTATCACTGACTACTGTGTTGCTGAACAGACCCAAAAACCCAGTCAGAGTTTTTTCCATCGGCATCCATTAGGACTAGTGTGCAGTCATCATTTCATAAATCAAAACACTGACAGTGTAAACTTAAATTGAGAATGCAGTCTTTTTGCTCTGTGGAGGAGGCACAGTTCACTGCAGAGCCCTGTCTAATCTGTGATTCATTTGGTTTGGCCCAGTTTCTCCTCACTTGTTCATTTCAGGCCAGTCTAGCTCGGATTTGGTTTGGCTCATCAAGACTAACTCCAACCCTCCTCAGCACACAAGCACATTACATCCTTTCTCTCTTCCTCTCTTCCACTCTTACTCTTTTGTCCTTTCTCGTACATACTTGTGCATGTGCACACATATAGTACAGACACATAAAATACAGATATGCGTGGAACCTAAGTACCATGAAACCAATTTTAGGGCAATGTTCTTTGGATTACCTCGGTTTAGCCGTCTACATGAGCCCAGTGTATGAAGTCATACAGCTATGTACATAAAGTGTATGACCCCCTGTCTATGTCTGGATGTGTTGTGTTTGCTAGAACTGTTCCAAGCCGATGTGGATGAGTTCTGCCAATACTATGGGAGGAGAGATGCCAGTCTGTGCTTTCCAGATTTTCAACGAAAGCAACCACAAGGGCAAGATTCCAACTACTTGGGAGATGAGAAAATAGAAGATATCAGCAGGTTTGTAGTGTAACTTTTACCATGTTTTTCATCCATTTGAGAATTTAGTTATATTATGGAAGATGTACTGTACAGATTGTTATTTTGAACGAGCTTTGGCCAGTTCGTAATGCCTTTCAGCCAAGTGAACTTTTCTTTTCAGGCTTCGTTAGTAGGTATGAGTTCAGATTCATGACATTCAGCTGTGATGTTTTATGTTGTTATAGAAACAGGCGGAGCCACGATCATATGTTCCGGGTTCACTGGTCCATTTTGACAAGGCCCATACTCTCAGACAGAAATGCTATGCCATCTCTCCTCTAATCCTAAAGTTTGTGCAGACTGCATTTGAGCAGCTTTGCTCACATAATGAAAATGCTTATCCTGCATCATTCTGGTTGCCTCCCTCACTGCAAAGGTCTGTACATCACAGAGGGCTTTGCCCTTTTGTCCATGGGGGGATGCCTTTCATCTCTGCTTTTCCCTGAGGCAAGAAGGCCAAGCAGCATGTGCACCTGAATAACAGCAACCGACTTTCAGTCAAATAACTTCCAAAAGTTAGAGTCAGTGACCGTATCCTCTCAGAAGTTTCAGGTAAATGACTGGACTCCCTTACGTAAGATGCTGGGAGAACATGCCAGAATTACGTCACAGTTATTGGCTAATATGTTGGCCTCTGTTTTGGGGAATTAATGGAAGTGCTCATGTGTTCCTTGTGCAATGCACAGAGGGAGTGATGGTGCACTTTTTGGTATTTTCATGGCTGGTGGTTTGTAGGTCACCTTGGGAGCACAGAGAAAAGAGAACAGCAAAGAATCCATCATTATACATGACCTGTGAGCGTGTTTGTTGATTATGAGCTGGTTTCAGTTGTGGCCAATGACATCCTGCATAAAATCTGTGCTCTCTGCACCAAAGTGGCCATGTTGGGAGGTGGGAAAGCCACAGTGATTCTTGGACTGATCTCCACAGTTTGGTGAGGTACTTGCACCTGAGGTTGGACGTTGGAAGTTAGTTAGTTAGTTAGGGATGAGGCATGCAGCCAGAGTTTTTGAATTAAGATGTAAAGGTAGAGAGAAAGGATTAAGCTTGGTTTACGCTTCGGCGTCGCGGCGACGCCGTACCTACGGCGTACTCCCTACGCCGTCACTGAGCATTCATAGTTCTGCGTCGAGGGAACGCGTTGCTCCGCAATTCACCGCCAAGCTGCTAGGGGGGTGTGGCTGTGTCTTTGTATGGTTTCGGGGGGCTCTTGCTGCCGCGAAGAGGAGTTGTAGAGGTGGTCGTACTTGTGTACCTCCTCGATAATTCTTTCTTCTGCTTGGTCCAGTTTTTCTTGTAGCTCTCACCACAGAAACTTTGAAAATGGCGGTGTTGTTGTGCTGCGACCATAGGGCTGCGACTGAACCGAAAATTACGTTCTGAACGGACCAATCACAGTCCTCGACGTTCACGTCACTACGCGTCGACGCGACGCGTAGTCAGGATTTTTTGGAGGTGCGCGTCAGGCTACGGCGTAGGGTCCGCGTAGGGGTCTGCGTCGACGGCGTAGGTACAGCGTCGACGCGACGCAGAAGCGTAAACCAGGCTTTAGTGGGGACAAATGGTTGTGAGTTCAGTGATGTAGAGAGAATAAATTATTTCTAATAATAAATGACTCTGAATAGAATACGTCTATGTGAAGTTTGCCTGTTCGTCCCGTGCATGCGTGGGTTCTCTCCGGGCACTCCGGCTTCCTCCCACAGACCAAAAACATGCTCGTTAGGTTGATTGGTGACTCTAAATTTTCCTTAGGTGTGAGTGTGAGTGTGAATGGTTGTCTGTCTCTATATGTTGCCCTGCAATCGACTGGCGACCGGTTCAGGGTGTACCCCGCCTCATGCCTGTTGACAGCTGGGATAGGCTCCAGCCCCCCGCAACCCCGAAAGGGATAGTCGGGTATAGAAGATGAATGAATGAATAATACATCCTCAGGGTATGATAGTTTTCAACACTGATCATGACTTTTACAGCATAAAACAGGAGTCACAACCAGCCAGGTAGATCAGCATAGAGCACAAAAGTGAGGATGTTTACTGTACGAGACTGATCAAGAGAACTGGTGGATCTGGGATATGAAGCTCAGATTAGAGACTGCAGATAGAAATCACTGTACCTGCTGCCTGCAGATGGGTGTAGAGGGAGGTATACAACAGAAAGCCTTCACACAGCACACTAGTTGTTACACTTGAGATGGTGGTAGGAAGCAGACATGATGGATTTTTCCATTTAAATGTTTCTCCTGGTTAAGAATGTGTAAAGAAAGTCAAAAAACAAGCGTAGAGTATTTGTAAAACTCCAGATCCTTCACCAAATCACCACAAATGTCATAAAAATAATTTTGAAATGTAACTTACTGATTATGTCATACTGCCTTTCAAATACTCCTACTTCAAATTCTCGCCCTTGCCCTTATAAATGGATTATTCACTGCCGCCCTCAGCCCCTGACCTTTTGTATCTCCCTTGTTACCCAGGAAACACAAACACAACTGCTACTGTGCCCAGGAGGTGTTGAGTGGTCTGAGGCAGCCGGTGGCCGTGGTGCACTGCGGGGATGGATCCCAGCGGCTCTTTGTCCTGGAGAGGGAGGGGATTGTCAGGATACTCAACCATGACTTTGAGCTAATCAAGGAGCCCTTTCTGGACATCCACAAGCTGGTGCAGAGCGGCCTGAAGGTAGGAGTGAGCCTGTTAATGTGAGAATATGGATGCACGTTGAGCACAGGTGTAAAACAGGAAAGAGAAGAGGAAATGAACTTGGCTGAGGGACTATGAAATATTGATTGCTACATTGCGAGACCAAGGAAGTAATGTGGTAGAGCCTTGACACAATGCTGTACAACGCAACTGTTTGCACCTATGTAAACGTGTGAGGAATATCTCCAGCCAAGACAAATCCCTTGAAAGTGGTGCCTGCTCACTATTAGTATTTAATTATATAATTACACCAAACAAGCAGTCATTCATCAAATGTGATTGTGGCTAATCATTATGCTATTATCTGCTAATTAACTGTACATACAGCACACATTGTGCTCACTGCTAATTTTCTGCTAATTCTCACAAGATGGGTTAATGGCTTTCTTAATCTCTACCATATTGTTCCTCTAAGGGTTCTGATATCCCACATGGTGACTTACCCAACACTTTACATAGTGACTAACTGAAAACCCCACATGATGACTGAAATGACAGTGAAACAAGTCTCCCAGGTATATCCTTTACTTCAACAGAGATGTTTTTATTGCATGTCTGCAATGTCTTTTTTTTTGCTTTCCTGCTCTTCTAGTGAAATAATGAGGGGTTATGATACATTTAGAAATAATGACGAGCTGAAAGAGTCATATGTCTGCCTGCCAAGAGGGGACATTAAAAGATGATGGGGTATCAAGGGGCAAGTAAACAGGTGTTCTGCTTGTGTTTGGCTTTGCTTCCTGTCTGAGAAAAATAAACACGGACAGGCAGTAAAGAAGAGATTAAAGGTGCACATGAGTAAATCTTCTGAGCCTTTTGCAGATTTTTGGATATTGTTACATCCATTCTGGCATAGAGATGGTGTACTTTCATCCACCTGTGCCTTGTGGTGTGGTTCTACTTGGCTGAAATATTTTGTTCGTGACAGCGGACATACTGCAAGCCTCAGACATAAAGTGTTTGTTATGCGATGTATACAGCAGTTCTAAGAATTCTCTGTGGACGTCTCAATTGCGAAGACACTGTAATCTTCAGAGTAATGTCTCTAATGCCTTGATGATTATTTTTTTTTATCCGTAATCCTCTCTGCATCTTGCATTTTGAATTTGAGAATTGTTCAGAAATTGTTTAGATGGCAGGAGATAGAGAATCTGGGATGTTTAGGGGGCACACTCCCAGACAGGAAGTTTATCTATCACGCATGCCTCCCGCTTCTCCACTGACAAGACGCTTTGCTTATGAGAAGTCAAACAGAGCACAGCAATTGAATATGCAACTGCCCCCTACGGGATACTGTCACTGCTCTGCTGTGCTCCCTTATCGTCATTCAATCCAAACTGGTTGTGGATAAAGCGATCATTATGACAATTAGACGTGGCTAGATCCCCTGCAGGCCCCAGGAGTCCTATTCTGTGATGTTGGCTGCCAGAACGGGCTCCCAGCCACACGGGGTGAACAGAACCAGGGGAGGGCTAAGGTGTTTACTGGCAGCATCAACAGGATGGAGGTGCCTTTATACAGAGAGAGGAACCCAGGCCCCCAGGAGACAGGGCAGATAACGGGTTTATCATCAGCTCCATGCACATGCTTTGATTGTAATGTTCTGTGCTTCCTCCTGGTCTTCTATCCCCCCTCCTTCCACGGATCCCCCCGGTGCCAATTAAGCTGAACTGCACAGAAACAATGCTGTGCTGTGGTGGTGTGGGCTCCTAACTGCGCTGTGGGTGTTCTTCTCCTGAAATTCAATCTCTACACTCCAGACCCCCCCCCCCCCCCCCCCCCCCCCCCGACCCGCCACCCACCTACCACACACACATACACACACATTCACACGCACGCTACCCATGTCATCATCACAGTGGTCTCTCCACAATTGGCTGACATTCACACACCTCTAACATGATGGTGAATTGAAGACAAACCTCCTGCCTGGACAGGGTCCTGTTACAGGATGTGGTTCAGACTGGGTTAATGTAGCCAGCTTTTACTGTTAGTGAAGCACTGACTGATGCTTCATTTTTGAGTCCAGTACTGATACGAATACTTGACATTTAAAAAACAACAACAACAACAATGCAATAACAAGCTGCCAAAATTTGTATATTTTGTATTTTGAGATAATGTTGCTTCAGCTTGGAAGAACAACTGAAAGTGATAAAAAAAAAAAAAAAACAATAGGTCAAACAGTATTCTATATGCAGTACATAACAATACAGTACTTTTATTTAATTTAACAATTTTCAGACAAGTTTGCAACAAAATGCGACTGTCTTGCCTGCGCCTGTGTAAATAGCCAATTAAGGTAATTTGAGTTACTTGAATATTTCACAAAATGTGAGTCTCAGGACACAAAAGCACTACCTTCATTCTGTACAGCAGTGCCACACAAGCACAGGTGTGGCTCAGGAAGACTCCATCTTCTTAGTTAAACGTGTTTTATCGGTGATTTGAACATAGAAGAGTTACTCAAAGCTTTACAGAGGTGTAAAAAAGCAAAAATTTGAATGAAACTAACATGACAGTTATGTACTACTCGAGAAAAGACACTTGAGAGAAGCATGTGTGATAGTGACAGTGAGTTTTATGAATGAAGACATCTGTGAGCAGCAACCCAAAGCTTGACAGTGCACTGACACGTATTAGCCTGTGTAACAGGGGTGAGGGGGCCGGCAATAAAATATTCCACTGTTAAAACAAATAAGTCACAGCATGTTATTCTTTCTGTCCCTGCTCCACTGACAGCTGCTGTGCCTTCTCAGCGGCCATCAGAGGCTCAGTGCTGCTCTCACACACACTCAAATAAGTGGTCTCATCTTCACTATTTACTCTGACTAGAAGCAAAGGCAGGGTCAAACTCATACTGATCTCACAATGATCCTCAAACAGTGGGATGCCTTCAAGTGACAGATGAATGTCAACAAGTAGAGCAGTTAGGCAAAGAAATTGTCTATTCTGTGAGTTTTATGGCCCGGATGATGGATCGTATCTGATTCTTGGTCGGTGGGAGGATTAATATATCACGGGATTGCTGTGCGCTTGTCGTAGGATTTATGCATCAACAGGTGGAGGAGTTGCGGTGGAGATTAGCTTCTCGTTGCATTGAGAGAAGCAGAGAAAACTACACAGGATGTGAAGTATGTCTGTGAGCGAGGGAGGGAGGGAGGGAGGTGTGAGCGTAGACGCATCAGGTAGCCTTTGAGTGAAGCGCATAGACATTGTTTTGCTCCAATCAACTCATGTGGAATGTCTTTCGGCGGAGGAATGCCCACGAGCCAGAGAGGCAGGATCAAAAGGTTCAGGGTAACAATGCCTGAGCGTGCGTGCGTCACCAGGACTCAAAGACAGCTGCCCCTGCAGGATTGGAAATCGTGGCGTGTTGTGTGTCAGTGCCTCTGCCGCTCAGATGGGACCAGCATTCCATGTAATGCACCGTGAGATGTGAGATAACAACCGCTCCTCATCCCTGCACCTCACTTTCCCAGCTTTCTGTGGAATGACGCCAGCACTTTGACAGCGCCAAAGCCGGAGCCCCAGAGAAGAGAATTGGAGGGAAAAGAGGAATGTAGAGGCAGGTGTTTGTGAAAAATGAAGAGATAATTCCTCATGAGAGATTCAATCAGAACCCCCTGCCTGGCTGTGGAAGAATGATGGCAGTCATAAAAAACACAAAGATGTTCAAGGGAAAAATGGAGGGAATGTGTTTCAAGTGGACACAGCAGAGACATTTGTGTAGTTTGGAAGAGGGTTAGAGATGGCAGAGGTTATAACCAGCAACATTAACATCTGCTGTTAAGAAATCACAAAGGTAAATTATTTCTAATATGAAGCAAAGTGTAGTAAAACAGAGAATCCCTCATTCTCATTTATATTTACTGGAATAACACAGCATAATTTAAAGGTGGCAGCTAAAATGACATGACACAAGGCAGAGCAAAAGTCCTAAATCAAACTACAGCTTTTAAACCCACAGTGTCGACCTGAAACCCCTGAAAATTCCCTCTGCAGCTGACAGTATGTGAAACCCAGAGTTTGTACACTCTCTAAATGAGCTTGTTTGTACAGTATATTGGTTTTTGAGCTGTGCCAAGAATATCTTACCTACTGCTGCTCTGGCAGCCATCTTGCTGCGATCAATGCTCGGGAGCCACAGGTTGGCCCTCTGTCTTTTAATCAAGGTGTCTCCTTGGATCGGCTCTACAATGAAAGGCTTTCTAACGCAGTGTTTGTTTCTCGTGGCTCGGATGCCAGCTCCGCTGTTCGCCTGCTGCTGAAGGAGCTAGTCATTAGCAAGGCAGCTAATATTTCAGCCCATTTAACCGCTGTGTATCTTGGTGGTCCCCCTTTGGCTCCGGATCTAGGCCTCTTTGGAATTGTGGTCTTTGACCCACTCCCTATGGTGAGTTTATTTTTGGGATGTGGGTCACTGCATCCCCAAAATCCAACATATGGATCCAGCATTTGAGAGGTGAGGCTGAGAATTTCTCTTCCCAAGATGCAACTTTTTGACATTCTCTGGCAAAGTGCAGTAACCTCTGCTCCGACTAACATCCAGCTGTACAGCGTGCTGCATCCACTCCCAACATAACTCCTTTTTTATTTGACTTCAATGATCTGACATTAAGTAGTATTCAATAAATTCATTGCGGAGGAACTCCTTGCCTTTTGGGGAGGAGATTTATTTGTCAACTTTCACAACATTTCACTTTATATTCAGATTGATAGAACCCCTGTGGCTTATCATGTGGGTCCCTGTTGTTGCTCAGTGGTGCTTCAAGTACATTCTTTTACAAAGAGTCATCTCTTTTGCATTCGCATGTGGCCTGTGTCACTGCTGTGTTTGACTGGGCCGAGTCTAAAGCAGTCCAAACAGAACTACGAGATCCAGTACACCAATTTATGATGTGTGTTCATTGGCCTGTGACACAGACTACACCTATCCAGAGCCTGCCACTTACGCACGTCCAAACCAAGATATTTCTTTTTCTGAATTCCTTTTTTTTAAAACTATTTTGAGTGGCAGCATCTTAAAAATGAGACAGCTGTGTTAACTGCAGACATGACACTTGTTTGCTTGCCATGAGTGAGATAACTTCCCTGCTTAATGCTCACTTTTGCTTTTTTTTATTTTCTCAGTCAAAGAAATGAGAATCAAGCTGTTTAGCAGGGATATAATCACACAGGGACCACTTTATAAACATTCTTCACACCTAAGCCCAGCATTCTGTTCATTCTTTTGTGAAGAAGAAACAGTGAGGGAGAGTACAACATAAAAAAGGGCCGACCTGGCTTGCCTTGCCTGGGGAATGAAATGCTGTAGCTGATTATTACAGCTAACTATGATGGGAGGACCACCAGGGTAGTGACAACTGATGTAGCTGCCTCCGGGGTGAGACAAAGGTTTACATATTACACAAGCAATTTGGATGTTTTCTAAACATATTGCCAAGACAGTGGGAGTTGGCAGCTCTCTGCCCCCTCCCCTCTTCCCCTTCCAAGCCTTGAATTTTGCATGGATTTTGTGTAAACCCGGGAAAGAGTGAGGGGACGTGGAGCAAAAAGCACGGACTGAAGCACTCTGCACTTTTGTGCTCTCTATGAACTGTGAGTGAGCTAATAAATTCTTTCAACCACTCAGCGTAGCATTCACGGATATCCCCCATAGATTACACACACAAATCACTGCACAATGGAGGCCACCGGGAGGGCCTGGGCGTCACAGGGGCCCCCGACCCTGTGGACAAGCACACATAACCAGGCTGCGGAGGGACTGTGTGAAGGCGGGGGGGCTGTGGAGGAGGCGCAGCTCTACCGAGAGTCAAATGCTTTATAATGGTTGGTAATGGTATATTCAAGGAGGTTGGTGAAGGTGTGAAGTGAAACAGGCAAGGGTAGAAAAAGAGAGAATGGGCGAATAGCAGGGGTGTGAAAGGGAATGCAATGGATAAATAAAAAAGGGGGATTAGAGAGGTTGAAGAATTAAAGGAGGTGGGGGATGATGGGTGTGTAGGGGTTGCATGTAGTGGTCCTGGTGATGATGAAGATGACCGAGGGGGGTGATTCCAACCCCTCACAGCCGAGCAGAAGCCAAGGAGGGACATAATTAACTCCTGGATCTTTTGTGTTTCTCATCTGACTGCAGGGTGGAGATGAAAGGGGCCTGCTAAGCCTGGTATTCCACCCCAATTACAAGAAGAATGGCAAGCTCTACGTCTCCTACACCACCAACCAGGAGCGCTGGGCCATCGGACCACACGACCACATTCTCCGTGTGGTTGAGTACACCGTTTCGAGGTAATGGGAGAAGTGTGTGCCAAATGTGCCTTTAATGTGGGCCGTCCACTGCCTGAGAGCCTCCCAGTCTGCACAACATTAAACTGACTCATCTATTACATATTGAGGATTGATGTAGGCTGGACCTACGTTTCTTCACGCAAAGCCCACTAATGTATCCATAAAGATTTCCAGGCATCCTTATTGAAACATACAGGGCAGTATCAGGCGTGATCAGCTTGAAACCTAGTAGAGCATACTTTTTCTGAAGATGCACCTGAAAAAAATCAAGGATTTTGGAGGATTTGGAGAATGTCGATCAAACGTCCCTCCTAACTAACATTCAGTGTGCAGATTTTTGCTGAATATATGATGGGCGTTCATTCGCAGCATCCTTAATCACACACCTGTGATGAAGAAAACAGTCTTCTCTCACGAACGTGTTTAAGTGTTACATTTTAATTTGCATAATCACAGTTGTATGTTTGACGTAATGATTAATCTTAATTACAGTCTTGGCACGCAGTCTCGGTGACTGCAGCGTGCACTCCTTAATTTGAGGGTCCAATAGAGAAATGACAGTTAAAGCATTTGATGATTGTGTAAGAGAGTAATTTTTTTTCTTTGGCAAGCTGCTTTTTAAAAATTGCAGGACTACCCAAAGTAACACATCATGAAATATTTGTTGCTGATACTGTGAAGCCAAATCCTCACTTTGCAGTCGAAATTGTGCAACATTTTGAAGCCTGTGTTACATCTCCACCCACTGTCTTTGCCTTAATGCGACGGTGCAGTAGATTTAGACTAAATGTCTCCAGACAACAAACTATTTAAAGTCATTTAATGTTGAATTGTGTTTGGTGTGTCATGTCAGCGTTTTCCGTGCATTGGTATCATTTCACCCACCAACACGACTATTCTCTAAAGTACTCAGAGACAATCAGAGAGCGTACTCATAGTCATAATCATAGTCATGTCTTATGCAGCATATTTCCAAACATTACCGCCACTTACCTAGAGCCTAATGTTGTGTATACTTGTGAATATTTATGTGTGATTCTATGGAAGCATGTAGGGTAGATATGTTGTAAATATTAGTAACATTTTAGCGCAACAACCATCATTTTCTCACTCGGTGACAGAAAGTCGTGTTATGTTATGCTTTTACTCAGGAAAAACCCAAACCAAGTGGACACCCGGACTGTGCGGGTGCTGATGGAAGTCGCGGAGCTGCACAGGAAGCACCTGGGCGGTCAGCTTCTGTTCAGCCCTGACGGCCTGCTGCACATCATCCTGGGAGATGGCATGATCACCCTGGATGATATGGAGGAGATGGATGGACTCAGGTGAGCTCAGAGGTCTAAGAATCGTAGTGTAATTGATCGAGTGCTGGTGTGTGTCCCAAAGATTGAATCCTCTCCTAGCTCCTGCCATCGTGAAGGTATATTTTGTTTGTGTGTTTGAATGCAGTGATTTCACAGGGTCTGTCCTGAGGGTAGATGTGGACACAGACTGCTGCACATCACCTTATTCCATACCGCGGAACAACCCTTACTTCAACAGCACCAACCAGCCGCCTGAAATCTTTGCCCATGGATTACATGATCCAGGCAGGTGAGTGAAATATTTGATGAGAAACTTCAGCAACGTCACACTGAGGGTCCACCGTTCAGTACTGCTACTGATTCAAACATTTACAGCTCTTTGTTCAGTTAAGAAAAAGGCAATTATCCTGATGATGCTGTTCATTACTACTGTTTTTTTGGAAAGTTTCATAAAGTCAGACTGTTCCTCTTGTACTCTTCGCTGGTATTCTGTACTGTAGGTGTGCAGTCGATCGGCTTCAGACGGACAATGGGAGTTTCTTGATCCTCTGTACAGATGCCAGTGGCAAAAATGCATCAGCGGGAAGGATACTGGAGATTACTAAGGGCAAAGATTATGGTGAGTTACAATTTCCATGAGGTTTTCCAAAAATGTTCAAAATATTTTTAAAGTTTGGAAGGAGTTCATTATTTTGCAACTTTAATGTAGCTCCTGACAAAAATAAAAGAGTTGCTTGAGTTTTGTTTGATGGCATTACGTCTGGGGAAAGAAATGAAAATACCTTAACCTCCCGGGTAACCTTTCAGATTTTTCCTGCTGAAAGTTTCATCTGTTTTTACGAATGTCTTTCATTTTGTAAGAACACAGTGTTTTGGCAACAAGTTCAGAAAACACACCTTGGCTGAGTGCAGAGACAGTGAAGGTTAAATGTAAAAATGATGTGATCGAGAAAGATTCCTCCCCTGTAGAGCGTAGATTTGCCAAGGGAATGTGAGATTGTGTCCACAAGTAAGATTTAAAGCTGTCAACAACAATAGCTGTCTAGATGATGGTTTAGCATTGTTGAAGCCATAGCCGAGAGGGGCCGAGCTCTTCTCACATTGAGAAAATAATCAATAACAGCAACGCCTTGACAATGCTTAGCTTTCTTCTCTTCACAAAAAACCGAATCACTGCTATTTGTTCCAAATTGGACTGGGCCGGTTATCTTTGCCACAATGAGCGATGTTTTGGCAACCCAAATTAGTCCTTCACTCTCCCACTCCAATTCAAAGTGCCAGCTCTTGTCACAGACCAGCTCTCACCTGGCGAGATGCCTGATTTAGCCAGTTTACCCAAACCCTAAAGTGATTGCAGGTGGGAAATGAGCACAGCAAGGCTTGGATCATACATTTTTAAAGGCAGCAAACCTCCATTCATATTTCCCTTTGCCAGGACTGTAATCCAGAAAACATGCTATTTTGCCTCAACACCACACTTATGAATAAAAGATTAAAACAATCTCTTCCAGTTTTGATAAAGACATATTAAAGTCTAATTTAGCTGCCAAGGAAGAAGTGAAATATATTACCATCCAATTTAAATCAAGATTCACTCTTTGCTCTTTTTTCTTATTCCCTAATAGGAACCACTCAGCTGTTCTGTCTAATAGACAAGATTAAGCAAACATGATTAATCTTTTTGATTCCAACATAAACAAAACAGCACTTATTACAACCCCAATGCCAAGAGAGGGATGCTGTGTGAAACATCAGTACAACAGAATGTGATCATTTGCTTATCGTTTTTGACATAAACTCAATTTAAAACAGCCCAGAGACAACATATTTGATTTGAGCTCATCAGCCTCATTGATTTCTGTAAATATCTGCTTATTGTGAATCTGATGCAGCAACATGTTTCAAAGACTGGGAAAGATGTGGAACGCTCCAAAAACACCTGTTTGGAACATTCCACAGGTAAACAGGCTCATCGGTAACAGGTGAGAGGATCATGACTGGGTATGAAAGGGGCATCCTGGAAAGGCTCAGTCGTTCACAGCGAGGATGGAGCGAGGTTCACTACTTTGTGAACACATGATTGGATGAAGGATGTTACTGCATGAGCTCAGGAAGATTGTTGTCAGTAAACACAGTCTGTTTGCAAATGATTGCATTCTGTTTTTTATTTATGTTTTACACTGCATCCCAACGCTTTTGGTATCAGGGTTGTATTATAGGCACAAATTATAGCAATTTATGAAGTAAATCAGTAGAGTTGCAGTAGATTATCTCTGTGGTTTGTCTGCTGGTGGACAGCAGTGTTTAAACTGGACCTTTGCCTCTTTGTGCCTCTCTAGAAAATGAACCCTCCGTCTATGACCTGCAGTCCAGTGGAGGAGCGCTACCTGTGGGGGGCTTCATCTACAGGGGCTGCCAGTCTAGAAGACTCTATGGCAGTTATGTGTTTGGAGATAAAAATGGGTAAGTGTGGTAAAGGGCTGACTGTTGAAACAGTACTGATGAACAATCAAAGTGAAAAGTGAAGTTGCTGCATGTTGTGAAATGTTGATGGGCTTCCTTCATGCTTGATGACAGATAGCTGTATTTTAAAGACACTGCAGTGGCTTTATCCCATCGCCGTTCGTGTAAACTTTATTTATGAGCTATCAGAAACATCTGCAGTCTCATATAGATCAACATATATCATCTTCCTCCTCTCACACTGAAAATCTGTCCCTTGCATCGACATGCGCCAAAGCAAGCACAAAGTTCCATCCACGTGGGGGGAAAACAAGTTTTATGTTACTGTCACCACTACAGCACGGCCCATTCAGTGGAAACGGAGATTAGACATCCTGCCCTGTGCTGTTCACACTTTTCTTTGGTTTGTAATTTATCCCACTTTGCTGATGTCAAACACTGACGCTTGAGTAAACAAAGGAAGTAAATAGCGGCGGGGAAGTACACTATCAGGAGTTGGCACCGTGTTTAAAACAATGTGTGGTCGGTTAATTCTGTGCCTCATTACAATTTGAGGGCACACTGTTGTGGCTAAGTGAAGGCTCCGGCGTGATGTTTGTTTTGAAACTAAAAGCCGAGGTCTTAAATAACACCATGTGAGACGCGGGGTGAAAAAGGACGATGGGCCAATGAACCGTGTTACAAGAAGTAATAGCTGTTTCCACATCTCAACTGTATTTTGTCTTGTGCTGCTGCAAATGAATTGCATTGTGTTTCTCACCCACACAGCGATTCATGAATGTAAGAAATGTGCACAGTGTCATGTGACCTTCTCTGTGTGTTTCGTGTGTCTCAGTAACCTGCGGATCCTCCAGAAGTCTACGCTATCAACGTCAGCAGGCGGTGAGCAGTGGCAGGAGAAAGCTCTGTGTCTGGGCTCATCTGGCTCCTGTGGATCTACGCTTGTGGGCCACATCTTGGGTTTTGGAGAGGATGAACTAGGTTAGTGGGGCAATGATAAGAAACCCATGCTGTCATGCAGGTTCTCTATCTCTTCTTCAATCTTTCAATCAATCTTTTCATCCTTTGTTTCGTTCTTCCTCCCAAATCCGCATGAGTTGAAGCTATGTGTCAGCACATCACTTTACCTCCTGAACCCATAAAGGCTTGTTGGCTTCAAATGATGGATGTCAAAACTGTGGAAAAATCATGGCTTAGAGTTATTTTGTTGTATATTTATAAATGCTCCATACATACATAGAATTTTCCAGTTGGTGATGATTTGCACTAACACACGGTAATGCAACAAATCTGACTGAAAGTCTGGGAAGGGGGAGTAAAACTACAGGGAATGTAATACCCCTCTTACTCTCCCTCTATGGAACATTCCCAACAGGATATTAAACAGTGTGACTTCCTTCTGGATTAATTGTCATTTCCATAAGATAGCAGTGATACTCCAAAGACCCACTTATGAGCTGTATGTTAGGCCACCTACACGGCCATGTTTTCATGGGTGGAGAGATGTGTTACTATTCACCTGGGGGACTGCAGCTTGAAGATAAGGTGGGGTGAGCTGAGGTGAGCAGGCTAATATGATACAGAACATTTTCACCCGCTGGGCCCCACCAGACACTCACAGAATAATTAGCTGTCAGCTCTGGTGTTTCTGATTAAAGTGAAGACATTTGATGTGGATCACTCACACAGCCATCAGAAATGTTTGATCACAGCTCTTGCCAGGTCTTATTTGACGAGGTATTTAAAGATTCCTGCATTTGATCATGATTTGCAAGTGGTGCAAGAATCACAGAGGGGGTGGGCTCGTGTCCCAAAGTATGGGCCCCGAAAGACACGTGTTTACAATTTGTCCCCTTATGGAATTTTCTCGCAGGCTCGTTCCTCATTAAATTATCCGCCTGGTTCCCAGTCATGAGTATCCAATTGTCCCATTAAACTCTTTCTTAAAGTCATTTGGCAAGTGCAGCAATGCAGAAGCTTTAGCCGCACTCCTTGTCCTCATCTCCTCGTGTCGTCTCCTCTCGTCCTCTTGTCTCCTCTCCTCATTTTTCTTGCACGGGTGGCAGACAAGTTGAATTATCAGGACGTATGCTGCAGATTAAAAGTATGTAATGCAATTAAATGCTGATGTGGCTGTTCCTCTCTTGCAGGTGAAGTCTACATACTGGCAAGCAGTAAAAGCATGGCGCAGTCACACAGCGGGAAACTCTACAAGCTGGTCGACCCCAAAAGGTACAACCGTGAAGTACATTTTGTTTTTCTCAGCGGCGGTTTGTTTCTCATTTGGAAAGTGGCTTTGAGTGAGCCATATTCTTTCAGCTGTCATATGTTTGTAGACTGTGGCGGTACACTTAGTTCAAGAAGTAAGTGATCCCTCAGTACTTGTACATGACATCTAATGAGACAAACTATCCCACCATCCCTAATTCCATGCTGGTTTTTGTTTTGTTTTAAGACGAACCCACACTGAGTATATCATGCGAGATCCAAGACTCTCATGAAACAGTGGATCTATAGTTAACCACATTTTACTGCAGTGACGTCTTTTCTTGCTCATTTTCCTCCTCCAGTCCTCACTACTTATACGTGTCCCCTCAACACACACACACACACACACACACAAAACAAATCGCTGGGACCAGGACTTGCCTTGGCCAAAACAAATGCTGAGCAGTAACTGGAGAAAGAGCAAAAAAACTTCAAAATGCTGGCGTGTGTAGTTGATTAGCTGGCTGTGTTCACCTTAGTAACTGCTGCCTGCTGGTTATTCTCAGAGCGTTTGACAGCTGGGTTTACTCTGCAGAGCGTAAGGAACGCACAAAGGCACCTGTTGTCAAGTACGGAGACCTCTGCATATTTTATTTAATGTTGAAGCACACACACACATCCATGCATATAAAGTGGGGCACATTTTGTTCATCATTATGTGGACACAGCACGCATACACACGCATCAACTTTACTTTGAGTGGTTCAATCCAGCCTATTTCCGTGCGGTCTAATGCTTAATTAGTTGATGTTAAACAACTGGAATGTGGGGGGAACATGCACGCGAGTGCAGCTTCATAATTCAAACGTGTGTACGTGTCACTGTGTCATAATCCTTACCAAATGCATCCCCGTATTAGAAATCACTCCAATAGTGATGGATCTATAAACTGTTTGTGCAAAGCCAAGTACATGTGAAAAACATTTGTCACTCAAGACAAGAAAATATGCAGACAGGGCATGAATTCATCCCGCATGATACAGGAGGGATGTGTAAGTATTAACATGTGATATATTACCCCGGCAGTAAGGAAGTCACTGCAAACAAGCAGATAAGTTGACTTTGTAAATCAATCCAATTGCATATTAAGTTTCAAGCTGAAGCCCCCCACCCCGCCGATGCTTTTACCTATTGTCTTATCAGCATTCGTGCAGGAAGTCGAGAGAGAGATCCTGCAGAGTTAGACCCATCTGTTCAGGAAAAGTCACAAGAAAAGTCCCAAATGGATAATATTTCTTCAGGCAAGTCAGGTTTGATTAAGACAGGCAGATAAAGTAAGAGAAGCAGACTCTGAGAGAGAACTCGCATGCCTCAGAATCACAATAGAAACATATCCGCAGCTGATTATTCCTGGGCGACGACAGTGCCACCCAGGCATTAGTGCAATTAATTACACCACAGATGTTTCAAAGGGGCCCTGGTGGCCAGCTCCGTATTTATGTTTTCTGGCATGGCCGCTGGACGCATTTCTCCCAAAGAACAATTCTTTCCACCGTCAAGTGGACTTGTTTAGTCTGTGCGGACCCTGTGGTGTTGGAGTCTTGACTCCTAATACGCTCTGGCTTCGTTATTATGATCTTGTTACAGGGGGATAGAGAGGGGGTGACAGGGGGAAGTAAATGGAGTAGCTAACGTATCTGACCCGAGCGCGTTATCAAGTCTGGTGGTCTTCCTCCTTTTTTCTTTTCCATACTGCAAGGACATCTGGACCCTAAAGCCCTCACATAAAGAGATTTGTTTTAGAGTATGGTGGTTTTTGTGGTCCAGTATAGCATCTAGTGCTGTGTTTTGATCAACTGTGTGTTTGGGAACATAGAGGGGGAAAAGAGGAACTGTTAGGGAGAGCGGTAAAGGCTTACAGAGAAACATCAGCCATAAAATCCCTCAGCAGTGTTTGTGTAAACATGTCCTGGCCAGATGACTTCATTTCTAGGTATTTGTTTGTCAGTTGGAGTACCCCTCCAATAATAAATAGGCCACCATGCATTTTGAAACACGCTGAATGTGTGTGGTGTGAGGGTGTATGTGAGTGTGAGAGACAGACAGACAGAGGGCAAGACGTGGCTTGTTTGTGGTACAGCAGCTAGATAGAAACATTTCCAGTCATATATCTCTCTATATCGTGACCAGTTGAATGCTTTTAAATGGACTTCTGAGCTTAGATTCCCTTCACCGTGTGTCGTAAGAATGGGCATTCATGCATGTATGTTTTATCCAAGGCAATATGTAAAGGAAACACAACACACATAAATAATAGAGTAATGTTTGTAGTAGTAGAATATGTAGTAAAATATGTAAATGATGTCATCTTCTTTTGCTTTTCAACAATACTTCTTATATTAGCCTCAAACATACCGCAAAGCTTTAGCCCTCAAACTGAGTGAAACTTCTGTCCAGTTGTGATTAACCGTGCGCAGACACACACACACACACACACACACTGTAAGTAGGTATTCATGCACAAGTTGAGCTACTTCTCAGTCCCACTGAGTCTGCATTTGATAACATAATTATTTACACAGTGGGGGCATTATATTTATGCCAGGAACAAATAATGCTGGAGAAGAAACACACTAACAAACAAAGATATTATGATACAGCACAAGACGGGATTTGTTTCAGCCCCTCTGTGTAAATACAATACGCCATGGGAGTCGAACAGTAAAGTTGCATGTTTATTATAACATAATTCAAAAGGCACATGCTGCACTCCGTCCATGAGCTTGGACAGAATCAGCCTTGCTCTTACAGTTGGTCTTTGGCAGCAGCTTAATTGAAACATATAGCGCCAGCCCTCCTGCTGATTTCTGCTGTCGAATGCAGTTTGCCGTCTCTGTTTACTGTTGCAGCACCTCTCCACAGAGAAGAAGGGAAAGCAGTATTTCGGAGGACTTTTCACACTTTCAGGTTTTGTCAGCTGCAGGCTGGGCTGATTGAATTACAGCAAGCGGAGACCTTAAAAAGACACAGTGAACTTCGAATAGGGTCCTGGGACCTCCTTTATGAACTGCATTAGCCATGGAAGTCACAAATCACTGCATGTACAGCAGAAGGAGACTGCGGGTGCTCGTTTGTGGATATATTTATCTGCATGTGTGCCTCTCTGTGTTTTGTGCATACAGATATAAGCCGTGTGGGTGGTGGGTACACGCGAACATGCACATCTGTGAGCCTGTGTGAGCGTGTCGTACGCTAGCCCCCAGCACGCTGCAGAAAAAGCCTTTTCTTTATTTTCCTATCCCTCCTAAATCTTCCTACATCTCTGCTGTGGTCCTCCCCTTGACAAAGCTGCTTGCCAGTCGCACTGAATAGCCCTGGCTCCTACAATACACAGTAAATTTCTTGCACAATTAAAACAAGGAATGAAGCTACAAAAGAAGCCCCCAAACAATGGAGTCGGATGACAAAACAGCAAAAGAGACCACACTGGGCCGTTTGATTAAGCCATTGTTAGGGCGCACAATGTACACCACTCCACAGCCCTTTTCTCACATATACCTCGTGTCAATCAAACGGGCCCTGCGAGCCAACAAGCTAAACACACACACACACACACACACACAGACAAACATAGTAATCAAACCGATCGGGAACAAATCTGAGGCAGAGCATCCGCACGGCTCTGATGGCGCAGACCTGAATGGATGTCAGTGTTAAGATATGTTAATGTTCAGTTTTGAGCACAAAGCGACGCTCTGAACCCGCGTTTGTCCTCTTTCCTCGCTGCCTTCAGTGCGCCTCGCTCACTTTCCACTCTGCCTTCATTTTAATTACGACCCGATCTGCGTTTTATGCAGCTTTCTGATTTTCGCCGTCATCATCACCTCTCCCTCGGTGCATGTAACTACCTCATGTGCGAGCACTGTCGCCCTTCTCCCACTCCCTCGCTCTCACACATACACCACCCCTCCCAAAGTTGATAAATTCCCACAGTGGCTGTTGACCCAGCTGCCTTTGTCAAGTGGCGCTACCAGCAGGTGCTGTTTTCACAGCCACCCTGGCAGTCGTACAGACTGTTTAGTAGCGCTGCTGACCCCTGCCTGCTATTAACAGTGTTAGCTATAGACCCCCCAATCCTCCAGGGACTCTTACTCTTTCTCTCTCTCCCTCTCTTTCTGTTTGCTTCCCTCCTTCGCTCTTTTTTAACTACATGCAGCCTGCAACAACAAAAGCCAGCGTGGATGGAGTCTGGAGTTGGGTGCTGATGGGAGCATGGGAATCAACCCCCCCCACCCCCACTCCCCCCACCCTCCCCTCCATCCTCCAAATTTAAAGCAACTTTAACGCGCACACACACACACACACACAGTCACAGTATTGTCACTGCCATCACTCAGTGTGTCTGTCAGAACATTGGAAACACATTTTTTAAATAGGAAGGAAATGCTTGCACAGTCAGATAAATACAGCCATTTATCCACCAGCTGGCAGATTTGTACTTAAAGCTAAGATGTGTATCTTCCAGCACAGTCAGTCCTGTACAGCAGGTCAGAGCAGGTGAGACCCATCGACGTTTCCCCACAGCAGAACACTGAAGCATCAAAGAGTGAAGCACGGTTAACTAACTTCAGATTTAATTTAGAATCACCATGGTTGCATGTCCTAAACTCAGCCTAGTTTTGGTTTCTGCTGCTGATTGACCATTTTTCCTCTCCAGCCGTGATCGATGAGGTCGGCTCTCCCCTGGAGTCAGCATACAGTATATACAGTAAACACTCTCACACACACACTGACCTCACCACTCATACCAGCATCAATCCACAGGAGTCCAGTTACCATGGCTGGTTATAAAAGTGTGTGTGTGCGCAAAGTGTGTTGCCTCAGTAGCTTTTTACCTCAATACAACAGACTGTTTACACATCTATATCTCTCCCTCTCTTTCACAAACACACACACACAAATATGTGTGTGTGGGCCAGCGGGCAACAGGCGCTAACAGACGCTTCACATTTGAACTTGATTACGCACTCGGTGTATTATTTCCAGATTTGTAGAGCGTGATATGAAAAAATTCAGTTTCAGCCCATTTGCTGATGTGCGTGTCTGGATGTTTGTCTTAATATGGAATGATCACAATATGTTTCTTTGGTGTTCAGACTTCACGCATATGGTGTGGAGATGTTTGTGTTTGTGTGTGTCTGCATTTTCCAGATCATGTTTATATCTGCGGGAGCCGCGCGTTAACCCTATGTGTTGTTTTGTTCTTCAAGTAGGGAGAATTTAAGGAAAACATGAGTCAAAACAATAAAAGCACCACACTTGACATGGAATTCGTCCCAGCTGTACAGTTGAAATCCATCTTCGGCCGTGGATTCACAATTGACTCGCTGTGAATTGATAATATACAGAAAAAATTACAATGCCTCAATGACAAATCATTGGAAAACGGAGAGAATCTGCACAGAGACACATGTGCTTACAGATAGCTGCCGAGCTTAAAATCTATGCTTTAATGTGCATCACTTCAGAGGTACTGTCCCACTTACTTTACATATTGCTGTATCAACAAAAGCTGACAGCCCTGCGTATCATCTGTCATCACAGACACATATGATGGCTGACTTGTTGATCCTTCTTGTACTCTTCAAAAATAGCTTTACAGTAAACAAATGACCACAGCTATCACAATACATCAAAATGAAGTGTGTAAATAGAACGTGTTTCATACAGTACTTCCACCAGTCACAGTATAGTATTACCGTGTGCCTCAGCGGGAACAAGCCGGATGACGGTTTAGTTTTTCTGCTCTTTGTTCTGTCAGCAGCATGTTTTTAAAAACGTATGAATGGATTTTGCACGAAACTGTGATCTGGCCAATAAGAACTGATGTGTGCTGGTGGGTGTGACCTCACTGAAAACTTCTGAACAGACTTGTTTAGCGTAAAGAGGAAGGGAACCATCCATTGCTATGCCAGCCAAACAACCTGTGGACCAACCCTGCTTATTTCTCCACTTGGCAGAACACAGAACGAATCCAGATCTATTTTTTACAGGACAGTTCTTATTGTTGGATGTGTCTGTTGCTTCACTTAAGACCCCCCAAAAAAGAGAGAGTTAACTTTGTGACCTTAAAGCCAAAGATTTTTATTTTTAGTATAACTCCCAATTAGACAGCCAGAAAGATGACCACCAGTATTTTGGTCCGTAGCTCATACTGTTATTACATCCCAACTATTTGTCATGAAGCTGCCAATATTTAAAATTATCCTAAACCTGATGTTTTAAATTAAACTCCCTAAATAGCTTCAATTGTGAGATTGCTAATGTGTCTCAGTTCTGCGCTAATGTCATTCATTCGCATGCTTGTGTCCCCCACATGTTGACCTTCCCTCCTTCTAACAACTGTTGCAGGCCTCATGCTCCGAAGGAGTGCCAGCGTCAGGTGGAGCCTCCAGAGCTGCTGATGACAGCTTGTTCCAGACACTGTAAGAACGGACACTGCACTCCCACCGGCAAGTGCTGCTGCAGCCCCGGCTGGGAGGGACCCTTCTGCCGAGTTGGTGAGTGCCTTTCAGTACATTTGCGTGCGCTGCTTCACGAGTGGTATCATCTGTACAAACAGCCATGTGTTTTTCCTCTCCACATGTGTGAACGAGGTTTAGCGATGCACATGCACAGTAGGCCTGCTGCAGCTTTTCTTCAAAATGGTCGAAAAAGCTGTTTGATCTTTCGCGTCATCTTTTCTTACTTTGCTTTAGACCTCACTGTTTTCATCTCCTCTCTCTCTTTGTGGTCGTAGCCAAATGTGAACCAGCCTGCTGCAACGGAGGAGTGTGTATGGAGCCCAACAAGTGCCTGTGTAAGAGCGGCTACTCTGGGGCGCAGTGCGAGAAGAGCGAGCGGGGCATGCCCAATGACCAGGAGAAAGACGGCATACTGGACCACATCATCGACATGACCTCGTACCTCCTGGACCTGACCAGCTATATCGTATAGGGGCGCGCAGAGGGGGGCTGCTCCCCGCTGTCATCCTCAAGTTGACACAAATCTACCTACCACCACCAGCAGACTCTAACGAGGTGTCCTTAATATGGCCTCTTAATCTCCCTCACACCCACGCGGGCATGCACACACACACATACACACACACACACACACACACACACACAAAGAGACACCCACAGGATCCCCGTCAGACTGCTTTTCATCCTCATCACCGAACTCTTCCTCTTCCGCCTATAAGCTACTCGCTCTTGAGCACCAGGCCTGGCATCCAAGCCGTGTTCACTGACCGGCAGACAGCCGCGAGACGATCGACAAGCATGGCCAAGTTACGGAAGTTCCACTAAGACGTTTCCTCTGTCGCGCACGGCTGACTCCACACGAACAGGAACTCCACAGGAACAGACCATATTAACTCAAGACTTTGGATCTTTTCAGGGGTGATCTGTCGCCTTACGCAAGACCCCTCAAAAAATGGAGCGTGAGGCGTTTTCACTGGCGACAGCTGCTTGTTCAGGGGTCCTTTAAGGAGTCAAAATTGTAAAGGGTGGCGTGGCTCGAGATCCAAGTTGGTGGTCCATTCAAAACCCAGCAAAATAGATGTTGACATACACAGACTGAAGGAACACTCAGACAATGAGAGTCACATAGAGCCTGCAGTGCTTTGTGCTATACTATTCTAAAGGCACTAATACAAGAGACATGAACCATGTTGTCTCATGATGTTGTATTTAGTTTGTGGGCACATTGTCATAAAAAGCTATAACAGTATACAGTATGTATACTTCGTTTTGCAACACT